>NW_011889307.1:665151-696027 GCF_000151845.1 Pteropus vampyrus | reverse complement strand
GCGCGGAGCGGGCTGCGGCGCCCACCGCCACGGCTCTCGGCGGGGCTGGCCCTTCGCGGCGCCGGCTCGGCCTAGACGAGTTTCGTCCAAAACCCCGACCGCCGAGGGCCCCTCCATGGGAGACCTGGTGTGTGAGCGCTCCCAACCAAGCCTTGCCGGTGATGAGTTTGGGTTCTGTGGCACCACAATCGCCCATGAAATGTTAAAAGTTCATTTCTTTGAGGAGGCCTTAGAATTTTAACCGTAGCCAGCTGAAGAGAAGAGGTGAGGTAGTACAATCACAAGTTTAGAAAATGATTTGTGGTCTCCATTCATTTTTAAAGAAGTTTTCAAAATAATTTATCGGGGGGAGATTCTACATTACGCTTTGGATGACAGTGTAAAAAAAGAAGAAAGCCCTGTCATTTATGTGCCTGACACCTCAAAAACCATACCCTACCTTACAAGTCAGGCCTGTAATTCCAAGTGACTATATCATGTTCATTTTCTTTTTTCTCATTTTTTAACATTATAAAAATAAAACATGTTCATTGATGAAAATTTGGAAAATACAGAAAAAGAAGGTTATGAATAGTCCTACCGCCGAAACTGAACTTTAGATATGTCGTCCTCTAATCGAACATTTTTCTTAAATCTCTCACTATAACTCTAAAAAAATAAAAATAATAAAACCTATGCTATATATCAGAATTCAACAGAATTAAAATGGTGCAGAAAAATATGATTAAGTGCAATTTTTGAGGAAATGAACTAACTAGTTTAATTGTCCCGTTAAAGTATAAGTAGAAAAGTTTTAAAACTTGTTTTAAAATCTTCTAAAATGAACTAATAATCTTTCCTAATTTGGTAAGAGTAATGTAATGAGTACAATTTATTCTAATTTGTTATTTTTGTTGCATGAGGATATTGAATGATACAGTTGCAATGCTCTATGACATAGTCTGTGCTGATGATAGTATAATACTGAGGCCTGTAGAAAATAAGCAGATGCGGCTCGCTGGACTCATTTGTACAGACTCCAAAGTGTAGTTTCAAAAAATAATCTCTGATTTTTAAAATACATACATGCTGGCTTTGAAAATGGAGGAAGGTGCCAGAAGTCAAGGAATTTGGGTGACCTCTGGAAGCTAGAAAAGGCAAGGAAACTGATTCTCCCCTATAGCTTTCAGAAAGCAAATTGATTTAGCCCAATGAGAAAGATGTTGGGCCTCTGACCTTTCCAGAACTGTAACATAATAAGTTTTTGTTAAATTGCTAAGTTAATTTGTTACAGCAGCCATAGAAAACTGATACACATGGATTGGGAAATAAAGTGGAATTATATAAAAGATGTCTTTTAAGCAATGTAAATTAGTATCTTTCAGACAAAGTCCATTGTTTTTTTTTTTTTAAGTGTTATTAATTTCACCTAATCACTATGGAACACCATCATTCCAATTTTAAAAGAAGTTTACATGGATTAAACCAATGGTTCTCAAACTTTAGCATGCATCAAAATCACCCGGAAAGCCTTGTTAAACCCCACTCCCAGAGTTTCTGATTCAGTGAGTCTGGAGTGGGTCTGAGAATTTGCATTTTTAACAAGTTCCGAGGTGATCCAAATGCTGCTGATCAGGCAACCACACTGAAAACCACTAGATCAAGCAACCTCTGAATTCCTTTCCAGTTCAATTATTCTTATTCTATGAGTTTGCAATTACAAGTGAAATTATTATTTTCCATATGCAAGTATAAGATTAAAGATGTTTTCAGAAACCACTGTTCTTTCATATGAATATAATCAACAAAGAATTGATAGTCTCATACATTCCTTCAAGCAGGATTCAGGGCTTAGAAAACTTCAGATTTAGTTATACTTAATACATATACAAATATATATTTAGTGTATTTACAAATACTCAGTAGCCTCTCTATACATATATTTTTGTAGCTCAGAGATATTACTGAGACTGTCTTTGAATTTTAGAAATATGGCTAATTGTAAAACCAATTCTCTGAGTTATACATTCAGTTTTTATTAAAAGTCTAGCATGTCTTTTTTGTTTAAATTTAGCAAATTCCATTCAAATGTCAGCTACCTTTTTGTCATATTAAACAGTTTCATTCTGGCATAAAAGATAAAAATAAGGGAGAAAAGTTGACTATTTTAGATTTTAATGGAAGAGTAATTACAGTGGATATAAAAGCTACTTTATTTTTTCTAATTATTCCATTAAAGAAAATTGGGAAAAAAGAAAAAAACAAAACAGTCCTGCCACTCAAAATTCTAACCCTAATGCCATATCTTCTCCTATGTCTTTTTACTCACTTAATGTGGTCACCCACTCCCTAGGTTGAACTCTGGACCTATTTTTCTTGCAAATTCAGTAATTCAAACCTCCCATCTCCACCCACAACAACGACCATATAATTTCATTGTGATCTCTAAACTTTGACTCCTCTATTTTCTGTCTTATCTTTCCTCTTCTCTCTACCTAGTTTAGATTCCATGGTACATTATTTCATTTATTCTTTCTTGAATGTATGTTCAACTACCTTATCTTTTTTATTAGTATTATTATTTATACCTACAGCACTTGGTCTTCCTAGGTGGTCTCCCATCCAAGTACTAACCAGGCCTGACCCTGCTTAGCTTCCAAGATCAGATGGGATCAGGCTTGTTCAGGGTGGCATGACCGTAGACCATGGACCGTGGCTCCACTGGGACGCTAACCCAGGACCTTCTGCGTGTAAAGCGGAAGTGCTAACTGCTACACTATGGAACCACGTCCTATCTTATCTTTCTACCCTTTCTCTGTTCTCTCCTAAAACCCTCAACCTGAATAAATGCCGTTACCCACCTTCCCTGTTGGGACGTAGGAGAATGAGACTCCCTCAAGAAAGTCACCCAAGAGAAAATTTGATTTGGTGCCACTATAACGTCATGACTGCCTCCTCAGAGGAAACTTCTGTGTTACTGGCCTTTCTACAAGGTTCTCAAATCAGCATGTTTTCCAGCTGCCCACTACAACTATATTGAACTTCTCCAACCCTTCCTCCGTCTCTCTCAGCAGAATTCCTTGCTTCCTACTTCAAAGATAAATACAAACCACGAGATAAGCATTCCCTTTGTTTACCTACCCAAGCTACCTGAATCTGTAGGAACCCATTCTAATTTTTATTCTCTACTGTTAAAATAGAGTTCCTCATTCTTTAAATCAATCCCCTCATGTATTGTATGAGTTCCACACCCTAGTGCCTTCTCAAAATCTCCACTCTCCCCAATCAATTGGAATTCGCATTTTTTTTGCAGCAGAAAGTGCTGATTCTACTCTTTATAATTTTTAGGATGTTTTCCAGTTCCAATGACTAATTTTAGCCACCGTCACTTCTCAGACATACTACTGTAATCCCTTATTCTCTCTATCCCTCTAATTCATTTCTCACACAAAGGTCTTTTTTAAATAATCTTTAAAAAAAAATAATAATAATCTTAAAAAAAATACAGATCAGATCAAAGCAGTTCTTTTTTTTATTTATTTAGCAGTTCCTTTTTAAAAACAGATTTCCTGTTGCTTTTAGGAAAAGAATCCTAAATCCTTAATCGATCTACAAGGCCCTCCCTACCTACTTCATTAGCCTCATCTTGCATCATTTTCATCTTAATTAAGCTCTAACAACTTTGTACTACTTTCAGTTCCTCAATGTTCCATCTTTTTTTCTACTTTAGAGCCTTTGAACATGTTTTACCCACTATCTGCAATGCACTTCTCATTTAGAGTCTTATATTTGTAGGTTAAAACTTACATGCTGAATGAGTAAATAGAAAAATGAATACAACGTATTTAAAATAATCTTTCCCAAGGAAAATTCAGAATCATAGAATTCTAGAACCAAGACTCTTAGAGACCATCTAATACAATCTTCTGAGAGGTCTAGAAAATGTCTCTGCCCCCAAGCAACATTGTGGTAGAAATCTAGGAAAGATAACCCAAAAAGGATTAGCAATCCAGAGGTGAACCTAGGGTTTAGATTTGAAGATTACAAGACTGAAACAATTTGAGCTGTTTTGAGGTGGCCAGAAGGAAGGCTTGAGCTGGTAAAAAAAAAAAAAAAAAAATACACAATAACAAAGCTTCCTCTCTGTATATAGCTACAAATTCTTCTTTTGTATCACAGCTGGTGTTTTCTGGTTTAGCCAGGTTTAAAATGTTATATATAAAACTACTTGAATAAACAGAGTCATTTTATTCTGGTAGAGCTTAATAGTTATTAATAAAACAGTAACCTAGTTTTAACACATACATTTCATTAAAAACAATTATCAATCATGTTCTTTTAAACACTGAGAAGCAGCATTTAGTTAGGCCATGACTAAATACAAGTTTCAGAAGACAATAGCAAGTTCTGAAAATTATGTCTGGTTGATGATTTTTGAAGTGCATTTGTGTCAGGTGAAATGATTGATGAGTGTAAAAAAAGAAACAATGGACTCAAAATGGAGTCATTTGTGGTAAGCCCTACCAAAACTTAATACCTAACCTAATTTCAGTTTCAGCCTCTCCCAGGATTATAATATCCTGGAATTTCCTGGTCAGCACTAGTGAGGTAGTCTGCCTGATAAGACGTACTGCCTTCCCTAAAGGAAGATAACCTTGCCTGAAATAATCCTTTTAACTTTTTTTCCTGGCCTATTTCTGCCTAGAAAAGCCTTCCATTTTGTACAGCTTCTTGGGGCATCTTTCCGTTTATTAAATGGTATACTACCCAATTCATGAATTCTTTGATAAAGTCAATTAGATCGTGAAATTTACTAGGTTGAATTTTTGTTCTTTAACAGGTATTATATGAGAATAATGTATAAGTTTCTGTTGTAAGTATATATGCTTCTGTTTTAACATGATTTCTACATTATAATATTCCAGATCACTTTCAATTTGTTGATTATCTTATTTTTACTCTTGTTTAATCCTACCATGCTTTATGCTCCTTTTTTATTTTCAGTTCTTGTAGTAAATATTTTCTGTCCTTCTTCCATGTTATTTTTTTCTAGGATTTTAGCAGGCAGTTTAGTAACTAAAACTTTAATGCTGAATATTTTAATCTTTTAAAGGCAACGTAAACTAATATTTTTTCAAATTGTAAATGCATATATCCTCAAAATAGCACACATTTCTTATAATAGTTCCTACCAGGTACCTACAGTGTCAACATTTATAAATTAATAGTCAAGTGTTCAGGTGATCAGGGTTGAATTACAACTTTCCTGTACCCTAGGCACTTTTGCCTTCCACAAGAAATATATTGAACATTTTTTTAGCCAGAATTAGAGTGCTATATATAAAACCATATTTTTCATTATGTTAGTTAGTTTTAAAAATGCTTTGGTATAAACATATAATCCAAGCCGAATTCATTGTTACATATTTATTATTATCATTATGTTAATTTTTTCTTGTGATTTTAAAAGAAATGTCTCCTATGCCTAATGAATGGGTCAGCTCTGTAGATGACTGCTGGGTCCTTTTATGTTCATTAATGGAAATGGTCATATGAAAGTCATGTTGTGGGTCCCAAGCCTGGCTGGTCCCAGGTCAGGCTGTGATCCAGGCTTGCAGCTAGTAATAGGACCCTGGATTTAGAAGTTTACATTAGTGTAGTAGGGCGCCCGCACCTAAAATATGTAAACGTACTTCGGCTTTTGTATCATGCATGTGTGGCTGAATGCCACTATTGTACTCTGCTATGTGTGGAGCCATGTCGTCCCCTGGAGAGCAGAAGAAGCACAGCAGAAGCATGCTCCCTGCAATAAAATTGATGCCTGCCATTTCATTCTCATGTCAGCCCCTCGTGCATTCTTTCAACTGGGCATCTTACCACCTAAACCTTACCTTCTGGATCAGCTTGGTGCTGACACATATCCAGGTGAACTCTGAGGCAGTGGTTCTCAAACTTTAACATACATAAGGATCAACTGGAGAGCTTATAAAACAGATTCCTGGGCCCCCATCTCATACCATCTTATTCAGTAGGACTGGATAGGACCCATTAATTTGAATTTCTAACAAACTCAAATGCGATGCTAATGCTACTGTTGACATAAGAACATCCAAAACTAGAAAGAATTTTTATGAGTTTATTTGACCTAAACTGATAGTTGGCAGGAAGCAAGATCTCAAATGGTCTGGAGAATGACAGTTTTACAGTTTCTTTACTGCATTTGAAATGAAGGAGGAAACAGTAAGGAAGAGTATACGAAAGTGAGAGAAAGCATAGCAAAGATGAGATTACAGAATAGTTAAGATTATTTGCTCTCTTAAAGGTGATTATTTCAAAGGCGTGTTAATCTATGTAGGTGTTCAGAGCTAGTCACCCCAAGATGTGCTTCTGTGGTATGTGAATTGTTTTGAGCTGAGGGCAACTTTAACTGCCAGCTCAACTTTAACTCTGCCCTTCCCTTGACTACCTGAAAGAACATGAATTAGGGACCTTGCCCATAGCAAGAGATTATCAGAGATAACCTCTCTGTAGGGCCTGAAAAATTTCTATTAACTAAACATTGGCTCTTCTCTTTCTGCAATGATCCTTTGAAGCCCCCAAGGCACCTTACTTCATCCTGAGCTCGGAATGGCTTATATATCTAGGTCCCTTTCTGTCTCTGAACCCCTTGTGCAGAGGGGTCTCTGACTCTCTGATGTATGTGGGGTTCACATACATATGTTAAATTTGGGTATTTTCTCTTGCTAATCTGTCTCATGTCTATTTGATATTATTCCAGCCAAAAAACCTTGAAGGTAGAAGAAAGTTTGTTCCCCCTCCCATACCTAGATGCACAAAAACAATGAGCAGGGCTTGCTTAAGGCAAAGATAAATCTTTTATTTAAAAAATTATATGCCTGGCCTGTGACTACCGACCAGGATCTGTCTAGTTAGGAATTTGTGATCAAATTACCCTGTAAGATTACTTTCCATAGAACCCCTTTTTATCCATAATATTGATCTGAGTACTACACGTTGAGAAACGAGTGCTTGGAGTAACATATCTAAGTGTTTCATTTATGCAAAGACGGTGTTCCTAGTATGATTTGCTACATATATTATCGAGATCAACTAAACATATTCTGTTATTTTTATTTTATAAGTGGATACCGAGACCTAAAAGGTAAAATAACTTTTCCAAAAAGGCAGCTAGAGAAGTGTAGAGGTAGGATTTGAGCTGTTGAGGAGGAAAAATTTTCCCTTCTTCCCTTCTAGGTTCTTTGGCTGGTCTAATAATCGAATCAGCATAAAACAGATTAACAAGAGAAAAACAAAAGTTTAATAATGTGTATACATGATAGAGACCCAGTTACATGAGTAACTCCCCAAAATGACTGAAACTATAACCTTAAATATCATCCTCAGCAGAAGGCAAAAAAGATGTTTCGGTGGGGAGAGTCATTTATAGGAGGTTGCTAGGAAAAGCACAGTGAACAAGGGTAAGGTTGTTATGTAGATTTAAATTGCTGCAAGAGAGTTTCTAGAAATTAAATCATCCCCCTCTTCCTAATATAGTTAGGGAGACACCCTTACAAATAGAGATTTCCCTTGAATCTTCTACTTGGTTTTAAGAGTTTGTCCTATGTTTGTGTTTCTTAAAAATAACCAACCTAAAAGAATCTTTATGTCAGAGAGAGAGATTTCAGGATGGCAAATTCTGCTCTCCTACAGAGCTCTGACCCATCTAGATTCCCAAGCTCATGCTCTCTTATTATCATTGCCATGTATTAATGATCTCAAAGGTAGAATATAATCAGTGAGCCTAGAAGCAAATTTTTAAACATAAAATAATGTATAAACATGGCAAAGAAATATAAACTCCTAGATTATCATTGTTGTATTTACTCTGTTTATTGAAGTCTGCTGATAGCCTTCTTTCTGGCTCTTTATCTGTCAATTCTTGTCTCCAGTTAATAACAGCAAAAGGGATGGCTTGCAACATAATTTTCTGGAAAATGCTGTTCTTAATGCTGACTCCTAACTAAAGCTGATTAGAATTTTTCATTTTTCATTAGCTTCACTTTGTAATTGAACTACTTTGTCTCTTCTACAGGTTAATAAACTTAACTCCTCAAAGTACAAAAAAAAGTAAGGATTAACTTGCACTCAGAGTTCTGGAATTTAAACACCTTCACCTCATGAGGTTAAAAGTTTCATTTTATAATAAGCTTCGTAATCCATTCTTCTTAATGTTATCTTATTATAAATATAAACACATGAAATAATCACCTTTTCTCTCTCCATCTCTGTGTGTGTTTCCTCTTGTTTTTCTTTCTCTGATTCTTTTATTCCTTAAGAACTTAGCTTAATACAAACGTGGGCTATTTTCTAACTTGTATTTTTAAAGAAAATGCTTTGATGACCTCAAACTTTATTAAATCTTTGCCCACAACCCAGTGTAAAGCAGCCACAGTGTTTTCATC
Source organism: Pteropus vampyrus (assembly GCF_000151845.1). Classification (NCBI taxonomy): domain Eukaryota; kingdom Metazoa; phylum Chordata; class Mammalia; order Chiroptera; family Pteropodidae; genus Pteropus; species Pteropus vampyrus. The sequence goes on along the minus strand of NW_011889307.1, from coordinate 687,586 downwards.
AATCATGCAGACTTAATAAAATACATAATGAAAGAAATATTACAAGGGTAGATGAATGATCGAATATATAATGAAATGCTTTGCAAGTATTTAAAGCAGTAAAGTAGATCTATGTACTAATCAGAAAAGCATCCATGATTAATTAGAAAGAAAAAGCAAGTTACAGACCAGTGTGATTTCGTTTTTATAAAAATAAATTTATAAGTATATATAGCTAATCTACATAGCATATGCTGTTTCAGATGAAAGAGATTAGAAGGTCTTTATCTTCTTTTTATGGAATTTTAAATAATTTTTAGATTATGGGTAAGCTGCCGTTAATGTTTTCCAGTATTTTTAAAGAATTTTAAGCTAAAAAATAAAGCTATGTTTTTGTAGATGTTTTCCTTGAAACTTCAAAGTTTAACAGTATTATCTTACCATTTTCTTTTTAAAAATACTTCTTAAAACAAAAATATGGTCATAGTTGACTTACTCAGTTCATATACTTTTTATCGATTGTCAGGTCCTGCTTATTCTTAAAGGCTTAAAATTTTAGGTATGAAAGCCATGTAAGTTCTATAATCTTGAGTGTGGGAACACTATTCTATATATCAATCAGAATTGAATTCTAGATGTTTGCAGTTGATTCCTCTATTTTCTATTTCTCTATTATTATGACTTTTATTAGTTTTGTATACATTATTCTTGAAACTACTATGGAATTAGGTGGAATCAAATTAAATAGCTCTTTTTGTAGGTAAAATATGGTCACATGTTGGTATTTCATATGGCTCTACCTAATGATCTAATGATCAATTGCTATCTTGAATTGTCATGTGATATCTTTACCTAGAAAACAATTGTGGAGAATATAGATTTGCCTTAATATCATATTACATGTGCATGAAAACATAATGTTGGAAACTTGGTTTATTAAAGATATAGAACTTACATGGTGACTATTAAGCCTATAATACAGGCATGTACTATAACCTTGGTTTCATTGTATTATAAAAGCAAATAGTGTGATATTAGGAATAGATAACGTTATCATCTATAATTATATATAATTATAATTGACTTAATTATATATAATGTGGCAAATTGGAGATTTAGGTTCTTATGAAATCATCTCATTTGGGGAGATAAAAGGGAAGATATGTCAGCCCTTTAATGAGGAATTACTCTAAAAATGTTTACTACTATCTCCTCGAGAAAAAGTCATAATTTAGTTTGAAATATTATGGATTGGAATGTATTACATAGTGAATTAGAGAGCATTTGTACTGGTCAGTACCTCATGCTCATGAAGGTATTTTATTTTCTACGTATTATTGAACTTTGTCATCCTAAACAATGGAAAGCATTTAGGTATTTGGTCTTACTTCACTCTGCAAAGTAAGACAAGTGTCTGCTTCTGATTGGAACAAGCTAGGGAACATTTTATAAAATCTGAACTATAGCTACAAACACTAGCACTGATATACTACCTTGTTTCTGTAGCGCCTTTCCCCAGGGAGGGCCACGGCCCTGGAGGAGTCATTAAAATCATGTCTGTAGCCAGTCATATCTACCTTGAAAATAAGACTGCTTGGATTGGGAGAGCAGTCTATCCTGAGGCTGAGCATGAACAAATAGGAGAACAGGATGTTGGTGTTATTTACTTCTTAACTGCTGTTATCACTAAATTGACTTAATTGAAAAAAATTTTAAGCACCTGGTCTATTTCTTTTAAATCACATGGATAGGTTAGGCTATCTTCGATGTTTTTAATAGATTTAGAAGCTGTCTGGCTTTATAAATGAACTAGGAATATATGGGCTCATATCTCTAAGAATGTATTTTTAAAATTACTGTAATAATATAAAATCTTCTGCAATAATATGATAATGAGAGAAAAAGTTTCCTGGTCTACAGTTAAATACACTACTTGCTAAAACAAGTTCTTTAGTATTATTGAGATAGTGGATCCATTTAAAAAACATTGTAGGAATCTCTACTTTTCTCTGTCAGAGAAATCAAACCAAATGTTAAAATAAGTGAGCCATTTCCCAATGACTGGCATGATATTGAATAAACATGAAGTGAAATTAACCTTAGTCAAGTCAAATCAGTTTTGGCAGTCTTTCAATGGAAGTAGCCTTGTAGTCATACACAAAAACATATTCTTCTGAAAACTATTTTTTCTAGAGATTTTTCTAACTTCACAATAAAATTTAAAATACTACATTGTAATATATAATAATTATATATCAACTAAGTACTTTTTAAATTAAGTCCATAGAAGAACTTTGCCTAATCCTCTGTAGATAAATATACTTATTTTATCCTAACAATCTTAGGCAGGTCCTGTATTTTGTTTTGGTTTTAGAAATTAAGAATCAAGTAAATTGTATCTTCTTCAAATTTATGTCAATGTCACAAATAGATTTTAGTTTCCTTTAATCCTGAGGGTTCCTCAATAAGGTTCATTTTCATCTTGTCCCAATATTTAGGCACCACAGCTTTGGGGCAGACCTTAGCTCCAAGATGTGTCTGATCATATAACTCAATCAGGTTAATCCCACTCACTCTGGTATAGTGATTACTTCAGATGAATTAATATAGTCCTGAAAATACACCTTGACAAAAGTGAAAAGTTCCCTTCTATATTAAAGGAAAGTATCCAAAGATCATTAATATCATTTTGAAAGTTGGCTAAGTTTAGCAGTTTTATATTTACTATGTTAACAAAAAATGAGGTTTAGGCTATAATAAAGAATAAAAAGTGATTATTTAGCAAAGGAGGGATTGCAATTCGAGACACAGATCCAGGTTGTGATTCTGCCACGAAAGGAAGAAAGAAAGCAAGGTATTTAAAGGGAAAAACCATAAGAGCTGTTCTCATTAAGGTCCTCCATGTAAATGAAAGATGTTGTTTAGGTCAGTTGAGATTGGTTAGGCTCATTATTTAAATAGAAGATGATGGTTGTCAAAATGAATTAGCTCTTTTCAAGGTTAAGAATGCAGATGGTCCGGTCACCATAAGAAGGAAATAAAGTTCATATATGTTCATGTAGCAGTCATTGATCTGAAATGTTTATTGTTTGTCCTTGAGTTAAGTTTAGCAACATGTTAGCAACTTAACAAATAGTTCCAAAAAATGAGACATGAGATGTGCATTGGCTTCACTTTCTTGATAGCCTCCTGACTCCATTTTTAGTGACTTTCTTAACGATATTTATTTCATTTTTTTCTCCATTATCAGTTATATTTGCCTGTTTCAGACTGTGAACTTTGTAGCATAGTCTTCTTTATAACTACATGTAGAATAAGTTTATGGATTAAGGTTGGAAACAACTGAAATAAATGTACAGAAAGAGTAAAAAGTTTTGGAGAAGATAAGCCATGTAAAAGAAGATTGTTTTAGCTTTAAGACACTGGTAGCAGTCCTTGTGAAAGGGAACTAAGGTGCCAGATTTACTTTTTACTGTATACCCTTTTCTACATTTTGATTTTTCTATCTTGTATATACATGTTAACTAATAAAAAGTAATTTTGAATTTATGGTGTTATAGTCATCTGAAAAGTTCTCTGGACACTCCCATAGTTCTCATCTCCTTCTAAATTGATGTACTGCTTGAGTGATAATAATGTTACTGAGACATTGCCCCTAGGTTTTTACTTATTTTAGTTGTCAGTCTATAATAATAGATTCATAATAATTCATGCACATTGCTTTTTCATTTTATAATAAGCAAACATGAATGAATTTTCATATTGAATTATACTCATGCCTCTATTTTTTATTTATTTACTTTTTTTTATTTTTTTTTATTTTTTAAAAACTCTTATACTTGAGTTGGAAAAAAAATAGTATAGATGATAGAGGCTCTGTTCATCCCTCTGGTGACCAAATCAAAGTCGTGAGAGAAACAAAGAGCTAATAGCAAAGGAAAAATCACCTGGGATCTAAATGAGCAAGCCATACAACTATGGAGAAATCTAAGAAATCATCCTGCAATGGCAGAAAGTAGGATGGGGTTAGGATGCGAGGCTGCCTGGTCCTGAGGGGCTGAGTGGGACAGAGGCTGCAGCGGCAGCAGCTGACAGCTACAGATGCCTCAAAGGGGCCATGTCTGCAAGCGGACTTTCACAGTGATGAACCTGCTCACTCTGAGCACCAGTGCCAGTTTGGCTGCGCAGAGGGAATCAGGGACTCACAGGGGGACACTGAGTTGTTAGAGTGAGGGCCGAGGCAAGACTCACCTTTACAGAAGTGCGCGAGGTATCTATTGTTCCTCTGTTGAGCCCTCCCCTCTCCCAGTGTGTGGACTCAGTGCCGCCATAGCCCTGACGTCATCAAACTGGATAACAGAGGTCGCCCAGCCCAGAGGATTTCCTGAAACTCCACCTCCCCCAACTCAGGGCCCAACCCAAGACACATCCAGCTGTATCCTCGGTGACTCCGGTGCTTTTTACTGAGCCAACCCCAAGACTCGTGCCGGTGACAGCTGGCCTCAGTTTCTGGTGTGGCCTCTTGAGGCAACTATAAGCACAGCATCTATGGATTGCTTGCTGAATCTTAACAGGTGGCCCCATAGGGGCACAGACTTGGGCTAATTTGGCCTGCAGCTGAACACCTCTCAGAACCGTGCCACTGGACACCTATTACACAAATCCACACTAATAAGATTGGGAGACTTAGGAGCTTTGCTTAGTACATAAAAACAGACACAGAAAGGCAGACAAAATGGGAAGACAAAGAAGCAGAAACCATATGAGAGAACAGAACAAAGATCCAGAAATAATGGAGTCAAGCAATCTAACAGATGCAGAGTTCAAAACACTGGTTATAAAGATGCTCAGTGAACTTATGAAAAATGTTGATGAGTTCAGTGAGAACTTCAACAAAGAGATAAACACAGAAAAATAGAAATGGAAATTATAAAAGAGAACCAGTCAGAAATGAGGAATACATTATCTGAGATGAGAAGTATATTAAATGGAATAAACAAAGTGAATAGAGAATCAAATGTCTTGTATAGAGGATGGAAAAGCCAAGGATACTCAATCGGAATGGCAAGAAGAAAGAAGCCAAGACTATAATAATAATTTAAGGAGCCTATGGGACACTATTAAAAGTAAAAATATCCATGTCATAGGGGTACCTGAAGGAAAACAAGATGTCGAAGAGCTATTTGAAGAAATAATGATGGAAAACTTCCCTAGCCTGGTGAAGGAAATAGACATACAACCCCAGGAAGCTCAGAGAGTTCCAAAAACCAGGAATCCAAAGAGGCGCACACCAAGACACATCATAATTAAAATGACAAAGGTTAAATACAAAGAGAGAATCTTAAAAGCAGCAAGAGAAAAGCAGTTAGTTACCTAAAGGGAGCACCCATAAGACTGGAAGCTGATTTCTCAAAAGAAACTACGCAGGACTGAAGGGCTTGGCACAAAATATTCAATGTGATGAAAACCCAAGATCTACAACCAAGAATACTTGATCAAGCAATGCTATCATTTAGAGTCTAAGGACAGATAAAGAGCTTTTCAGACAAAAATAAGCTAAAGGAATTTATCATCACCAAGCCAGTATTACAGGAAATGTTGGAGGAACTTCTTTAAGAAGAAAAAACATGTATCCAAAACAGGAATAAAGAATGGTAAGAACTACATTCCTATCAACAAGTACCTCCAATGGAAAACAATTAAATGCTCCAACCAAAAGATAGAGTGGCTGAATGGATAAGAAAACAAACCTCCTACATATACTGCCTACAAGAGACTCACTTCAGATTAAAAGACACACAGACTAAAGGGAAGGGGATGGAACAAGATATTGCCTTAATAGACCAAGAGGGTATTATGTTGAATGAAATGGGTCAGATAGAGAAAGACAAATATCACATGTTTTCACGTACAAGTGGAATCTAAACAACAAAATTAACGACAACAAAAGCAGAAATAAACTCATAGATACAGAGAATATTTAAAGGGATACTACGTAGGAGGGGAGTTGGCGGGGACACAAAAAGGCAAAGGAATTAAGAGGTACAAATGGATAGTTGCAGAATAGACATGGCAATGTATAGTGTAGCATGGGGGAAGATGGTTGATAATGTAATAAATATGTAAGTGGGTAGAGGGGTACTAGATTTAGTGGGCTGATCATTTTGTGAGTTATGTGGATCTCTGATCACTATGCTATAAACTGAAACTGTTATATTATTGTATGCCACCTATAATTGAAAAAAAAAACTCATTGAATTGTACAATGTAAATACAAGCAACTAATTGTCTACAATATTTCAATAAAAGAAAAGCTGATAGTTAATATGAGAACAGTTTCTCCATTATGTAATGACTATGCAAATTCTATTTTTGAAATACTATGTTTACTAAAATCTTATCTCATTGAGAAATAAACAGTATAACCACTTCAACTTACGTATTTTAAATGACTTAATTCTCTTACATCAAAAAAGATCAGATTGATTGAAATTTATGAGACATATTTATATGTTTAAAATAAGTGGCATTATCTTAAAAAAAAAAAAAACCCTCTTATACTCAATTCTACCATATATAGAGCAAACTCTCCAAGAATACTTATCTTTTTTTGAATGTTACCATCTCAACTATCAAAAACACGGTTGATGCTAAAATGACATTACATTTTCAGTTAAAAAATCCAATTTTTACTCCTAATGGATAGTAAAACAACAGAGAGATGATTGACATCAGATAGCTACAATTTGGAATCAATCAAATTCTAAGTTCTTTAAGGACAGAAAATATTTTAATAGATTTTTTATGTCTTCCATTGTAGGTATCTTGAACATAGAACATAATAGTTGTTCATCTGACTTTATCAACCAAAAATCCTAGCATCAAAACACCAGAGGAATCTAAATACACACTTTATTTTTAGGTAATCTTGCTGTATATAAAGATGACATTATAATGTTTAATACACAGCTACTGAGATCAAGTTTCCTCTGCTACTAAGCATGACCAAAACAACAAGTATTCTTATATTTTTCACATATTTCTAACTTTTTTGTTGTGATTTTAACCTTTAGTCACTAAAATAAAACTCTTATACAAAAAATTATTTTAAATACTATGTAGTATGTCCATAAAACAAACTCAGAATTCTTAATCATGATGCAATACCATACTGACTTCAAATACTAACCACGCTGCCTGCGTACTTACTTGTATGTATATTTGTATTTATATGTTTATATTGTATTTATTGTAACTCAATCTTTGCTTTCAAAAAATTCAACCATACTTTTTACTTTGTGTGTGTTATCCAAGTGCTTTAAATACACAAAAATGTTGGAATCGCTAATGAAACTTTCCTATATCCAAGCCTGAGTATTAGAGATGACATAGTAGTATAACAAGGCCTTTTAGTATTGTGAAAAACAAACCCATTTGGATGGTTTGAAGTTAGAGCCTTTTATGGTTGAGTCCAGGCTGTAATGTGTCTTGTGAAAGGATGATTCAGAATACACATACACATGTATAAACAAACACAAATATTCTTCAGACTCACAGCTGTTGGGATTATTATTACTAATACTGATGTGATTATTTTTTTTATTACTAATGTGATTAAGATTAAGGTAATTAGCAGTAATGTGATTATTCTCCCAAGTATTCATGGCTGATTAAACCAATATATGATCAGCCTTCAATGTACAAAGAATGTGCTTTGGTTGGCAGACACCAGCATTACCACATCCAACATTTAAAATTTCTTCAAAGATATAATCTTACTATTTGCTAACATGTTATTGGGATTTTTAAAATTATTGACTACTGTGAATTTTAAATCAATACTTAATAGTTTCTTAATGATCATAAAAGCATCAGAGGTTTTTTTCTTTACTTTTTAAAATATATCTGTAGCAATGTTTCATTCACATTGTCCAGTACTAAATTCTGGTAAATTACCATAGGCCAGGATGAGGTCTCTCTTCTCTAGACTTCTGGAACTTTAATAAAGATATCTCTCAAAATAACTGGTTTACTCCATCCAGCCCAGTACATAATAGGCCTCTGTGTGTATGTGTTTTCTAGAAGATCACTTTATTGATTTTTAAAAGATCAATATTTCCATCAGCTGGATTACTTGTGCCTGTTATCTAGAACCCATTGGCTAGTACCGAAGTAACCAAGAAACTAAATAATGTTGTTTGGTAAGTATAAAAGGAAAGTTAAGAGAGTTTGGTGGTTGAAGAGATTTTTCATCCAAGCTGCGAGATCCAGATAAAGTTCTTCTTCACTATCAAACACACCTTTCCAGCCACTGTACTCTTATCTACATGTACAGAATGTGGAGGTGGAAGAATGTTCCTTCTTCCCTTTTAAGTTCTTTGGTTTAATAATTGAATCGATATAATGCAGATTAACAAAGGAAAGACAAACAAATTTTGTATGTACGGGAGCCCCATAAAGATATGAGGACTCAAAAGGCAGCCAAGTCTTTGAGGTTTATATAACATCCTGAACTAAGAAAAGGGGTAAGCCTCTGGAGATACAAAGAGGAGGAAGGCCATTCACAGGAAGGCAGAAGGAAATGTTCAGAAAATGAAGGTTTCCCTGTTATGCAGATAAGTTTCTAAAGTAAAAAGATATCTCTGATAACAGCTCTCTTCCTGGTACAGGCCCCTTTTCCAATATAAATTTTGGCAGTTGAGGGGGAGGTAAAGAGCTTTTCCTGAAGCTGCTGAGATTTGATTGCTTTTAGCTCAAAATAATCCCCATGCCAAGGAGACATATTTTGGGGTGGCAAAATCCCCCTTTCAAGAGTTTTTCTTTCTTCTGTATAATTCCAAATAAAAATCCAGTCTTGTTTTCTAATTCTATTTTCTATTTTCAATATGCATACTTAAAAAACACTTCACTAATTCAGAGTTTAACGTATGCTTATAACAATAATGAAGCAAAGGGAGGCTTATGTGGTTCAGTGTGGGAGTGGTGTTACATTTAAAGAACAGTTCCAAAAGAAATTCCAATTTTTATTCGTGTCTCTCTCAGATATTTAAGGGGGTCCAATTATTTAGCTCATGGAGAGTCTTATTAAAAGTTCCAGTCCACTTCTATCTCCAGTGCTTTGAAATTCTCAGGAACCTCTGACTTCCTATCCTAAAAGAGTATCCTCAGTCTCTCGATTTTCACTTTCCTCCCAGGTTTTAGAGCACCAAACTATGTGCTCCCAGAAACATGCCTTTCTCTGAGAACTATAGTTCTTTTGAGGCCTTTCTTGTCCACTCCTAAGGGAAGAAAGAAGAAACTTAAGTAGACAATTTCTTCCAGAAAGCTTTGTGGAAGCAGCTGGGGGGAAGGGAAAGCAATAAGCTGTTCATCCCTTATGTTAATAATTTTAATCTTGTCATATATACTAGACAATAAAAGAGCCACCATTATTTCTGGGGATTACGGAAACTACCTTGATTGTAGAATATTTAGTGTGACGACTATTTGTTTTCAAAGAGCATATCTTCCTGACCTAAATAGTCTGTTATTTTCCTAAGTTACCAGTTAGAGTCTCTCCTCACCAGTAGTTCTCTGACCAGTATCTTTTAATTTTGATTTTTGAGGCCCTTCGAGTGCTTCAATAGCCTGGAGACAACATTGCGTGAATTATTTCCCTCCCACTCGCATACCATTGTAGCCATTGTACCCTTTGTATGTAAAGCTGGGAGAGATCATTATATTCTACTTATATTTTTAGCTAACTTTGTTTAAAAGTTATTTCCTAATAATTTTTTTCAAAATCCTTTTATTATTATTTTTTTTTCATTAACGAAAATTTGAAAATAAGAAAGCAGAGAAAAAAACATTTTTATTTCAACACTCAAAGACAAACTCGTTCTCTGCTCTCTTTCACTCTCTCACACTTTCTTTCTCTCCTTCCTCTTTTTCTTTGACTCTTTTTCTTTCTTAACATGTTCTTATAGACCCATAATTGGAATCATGTTATAAACACAATTTTCTTATTTAATTTAACTTATAACCTAACCATTTTCCATTTACTCTATATTTCTCTATTTCTTTGAAATTGTATACTACATTTTATTTACTTCTTTTAATTAGACATTTAGTATGAATATTATTTCTAGTCTTTTGCTTTCTTATCATCGAATGCCAGCTCCCCCTAAATACCACCAACATAACCGGGGGATAAGACAAAGCCGAATTTATTGCAATCAGTAAAGGAGAACATTACCTTGACAGAATTCTAGTAGTATCTCAGACAGATGAGGGCTAAGTTGAGATATTTATTAAGGCTTTTGGAGGTCTGATTTAAGGTGGATCTTACAATAAGAGGGCTTGACTAAGACAAGATAAGAATCATATAATAGTTCAGGATTGATTGGAGGACAGGCAAGGCAAAGGTTTTGAGGCTAAGGTTTTGGAGACTGGAAGAGAAAACAGCTGTGTTATCTATTGGAAAGTTGAGCAGTCTGATATTTTTTGAAATGTGTTTTCAGGATGTCCCAGAAATGACTTCCTGGGGAAGAAGTGCTCCTCTATCCTATAAGGTTCTTTGCTAGGTCTAATAATCAAATGAACATGAAGCAGATTAACTGGACAAAATCAAATTAAATTTCATACATATAGAAACTCCATATTCATGAAAGGTTTGAAGAAAGATAAAATGAGGCATATATGCCATCTTGAGCAAAGGAACGGGATAGGGGCCTGGGGCCTCACAGGGGAGAAGAGTAATTCATAGGACAATAAAAAGAGCAGATGTCCAGTAATTAGATGTTTGCACAGCCATACAGATAAATCATAAAAATTTATTTCTGGTAATACCTTTTATTAGGGGCAAGGTCCCCAATTTAAATATTTTACGGGAGATGTAAAACTTTCTCTTGAGCTTGCAGGGTTTCTATTGCCTTCAGCTTGAAAGAGTCTTTATGTCAAAACTGCACATCTTAGGGAGGCCTGTTCTGAAACCCTATAGAATAATAATGCTATTTTTAATTTTATCTTCCCAGAATTTCTTAGAATAGTGAAGTCATGTTGATGAAGACAGAGGAATAATAAAGTCATGTTAATGAAACAGCTGAATAGTAAAGTGATGTGATTATAGATGTTTTTGTTTTTCAATATATAATAATGCAACGAACATCTTTATAAATTTACTTTCCTGTATTTGAGTGTTTTTTTTCCTTTGAATAGATTCTCAAAAGTGAAATTACTAAGTTGAGTAGGTTCAATAAACATTTTTAAAGTTGTTGAATCTTATTGCCAAATTATTTCCTAACAGTGTTAGAGTATACCAATTTACTCTCCCACCATAATTTGGTATCTTTAAAAATATATATATTTGGAATACTAATTATACATATTTACATCTTTTAAACTACCCCTGTACTTACATTGTTTTAAGAATCAGTCTCAAAATAGTCAAGCAAATTCTACGAGGAAAAGATACATTATCATTAAATTATCATTTTTAAAATTGAGATATAATTGACATATAACATATTAGTTTGGGGTGTACAACATAATGATTTGATATATGTATATATTGTTAAATGATCAGAATTGTAAGTCTAGTTAATATCCTTCACCACACAGTTATAAAAATTTTTTTCTTGTAATGAGAATTTTAAGATCTACTCTCTTAGAAACTTACAGATGTATAATACAGTATCACTAACTATAGTCACCATGTTGTACATTGCATTCCCAGGACTTATTTATTTTGTAACTGGAAGTTGGTTTCTGTTGACTCCTTGCACCCATTTGCCCACTCCCCACCCCCATCTCTGGCAATCACCAGTGTGTTCTCTGTATCTATACACTTGCTTTTTGTTTTCATTTAAGAATCCACGTATAAGTTAAATCATATGGTATCTGTCTTTCTCTGACTGACTTCTTTCATTTAGTATGATGCCCTCAGGTTCCATCCATGTTGTCGCAAATGACAGGATTGCCTTCTTTTTCACGGTCACATAATATTCCACTGTGTGTATGTGTGTATGTGTGTATCGCATTTTCTTTATTCATCCATTATTGAACACTTAGGTTGTTTCCATTATTTTATTTTAAATAATTGTGAAATGAACACAGGGGTGGGGATATTTTTTCAAGTTAGTGTTTTCATTTCCTCCAGATAAATATCTGAAAGTGGGATTACTGGATCATATGAGCTCTATTTTTAATTTTTTGAGGAAACTTTATACTGTTTTCCATAGTGGTTGCACCAATTTACATTCCCACCAACAGTGCACAAGAGTTCCTTTTTCTCCACATCCTCACCAAAATAGTCTTTTTAACAGATCTGAAATGATATCTCATTGTGGATTTAATTTGCATTTCCCTGATGATTAGTAATGTTGAGCACCTTTTCATGTATCCATTGACCATTTGCATTTATTGATTCTTTGGAAAAATATCTACTTACCTCCTCTGCCTATTTTTTAATCAAAAAATTCTTTTGCTATTGTATGAGTTTTTGAGAATATATTTTGAATATTAACCCTTATCAGATATATGATTTGCAAATATTTTCTCCCAGCAGGGTAGGTTGCCTTCTCATTCTGTTGATGGTTTTCTTTGCTGTGCAGAAGGGTGTTTTTTTTTTTTTTATATTTATAATATCTTATTAAATTTCACTAGCTACTAAGGAAATGAAAATTAAAACTCAATGAGATATCACCTCACACCACTGAACTATTGTTTGTGTCTATGAGTTTTGTTTGTTTGTCTTGTTCATTTGTTGCTTTCCATTTTATATCTCATATATGAGTGAAATCATATGGTTCTCAACTTCTTCTGTCTGATGTATTTCGTTTGGCATGATCATCTCAAGATCTATCCATGTTGTTGCAAATGGCAGCGTTTCATTTTCCTTATGGCTGAGTAACATTCATATATATATATATAATCTCACATCTTCTTTATCCAGTCATCTATCAAAGGACATTCCATTTGTTTCCATGACTTGGCCACCATAAATAATGCTGTAATGAATATCGGGGTGTGTATATTTTTACGAATAAATGTTTTTAAATTTTTTTGATACATATCCTTTTTTGATAGATATCCAGAAACAGGATTACTGGGTCATATGGTAATTTTTTAATTTTTGAGGACCCTCCATACTATTTTCTATAGTGACCGTATCAATTACGTTCCCACCAGTGGTGTATGAGGGTTCTTTTTCCCCACAACCTCTATTACACTTCTTATTACTTGTTCTGTTGATGATAGCCATTCTAACAGGTGTGAAGTGGTATCTCATTGTGGTTTTGATTTGCATTTCCTTAATGACTAGTGAAGTTTAGCATCTTTTCATACGTCTGTTGGCCATTTGTATGTCTTCTTGGGAGAAGTATCTGCCCATTTTTTAATTGGATTGTTTTTGTTGTTATTGAGATGAGTGAATTTCTTTAAAATATATATATTTTGGATATTAGCTCCTTGTCGAAGGTGTTGTCTAACAACACTTTCTCCCATTTGGTTGGTTTTCTCTATTTTGTCGATGGTTTCTTTTGCTGCACAGAAGCTTTTTAGTTCGATGTATGATATCTTTTTATTATTTTTTTGTTTTGGTGATATAAAAAATTATATCAGTCATCTACTGCTTTGTAACAAACTATGTCCAAACTTAGTTACTTAAAACAGTAATGATTTCTTATTTCTTAAAATTCCACAGGTTGACAGTGAGGTTCTGATCTACATGGTATAGCTGAGATCTCTTATGTGGCTTCATTTGGCTGGGAGCCCAGCAAGGGATGGAATGTCCAAGATGATTTCTCATCCTCTATGGTCTCACAACGGCCTCTAATCATTCAGTGGTCCAGCTCAATCTTCTTTCCAGAAGGCAGATGACTTCCAAGAGAGAATGTTCCAAGAAGTTAAGTCCCAGTATACAAGTTCTTATCAAGCCTCTACTTGCAACACTCTTGCTAATGTCTCATTGGCCAAAGCAAGTCACATGGCTGAGATCAGAGTCAATGTAGGGCATAAATTTAGGAAGGCATTTTCATTGGGGGGTTCCAAGGTTAGCGTCTACAATAAAGATTATTTTCCTTTTTGTATACAAGTGTTGCTTTTTGAATTACCGAATTTCTTTTATTAGTTGTGAAAATATTTTCCTAACTTTTTATTCATCATTTTTATTTCTTCATTTGAGAATTATTGGCTGATATCCCTTGTGGTTATATTACTTATTTGGATGAATTATTGGTAAAGAAATAGCCCCCTTTTGTCATCTTTGCTACTTTCTTTGTTACTTTCTTTTAGATTTCAGTTACTTCAAGGGTTCCCGACCCCTGGAATCTGTCTGTGGCCTGTTAGGAACCGGGCCGCACAGTAGGAGGTGAGGAGTGGGACAGTGAGCACTAGCTCCATCTGGATTTGCTCCCCAGCACTAGCATCAGCACATCAGCTCCACCTCAGATCATCAGGCATTAGATTCTCATTGGAGCACTGGTCCCTGGTGCCAAAAAGGTCGGGGACTGCTGAGTTAATTTTTCTAGATGCATACAAGTGATGTGATGTTTTTATATTGTCAATATGTTGCTTATGTGTTTAAATGAGTTGCATCAGATGTTTGATAAATGTTCACTTTTATTTTCTAGATTTTTTTTCCCGTTGGTTTTGATTTCTTAAGGTACTAGTATTCAATCTATCTGAATTTTATTTGTTAACATAGGGTGAGGTGAACACAAATTTACTTCCCCCCCAAATTCACAAATTGCCATTATTTCTTTAATATTTTCTCCAATCATTGATTTATAATTCCTCCTTTATCTTATATTAAATCCTATAACAAGGTCTATTTCTCTGCTGTTAGTTTTATTCCATTAATGGTCTTTTACTCCAATGATACTACTTACTATACATTTAAGGTTATTGTTATTCTATGATATATTTGAATTGTTGGTACAGCTTTCATTGCTTTCTATTTTTACCTAATATTACCTAATATATAATTTTCAGTGTCATATTTTTTCAAATTCTGAAATAAAAATCCCAGTGGAATATTGACTGGAATGATTAAATCTATGGGGAAAATGGAGAACATGAGGTTTCAATTTCACAAAAAAATGTTTTTAAGAAATTGGAGTTTTTTTTTTGAGAGCCTTCTAAAATAATCACTAGGCTTTTGAAATATTTTTTCTTTTTATTCCCAAAATGGCACCAGCTGTGCAGTTTAACTGCCAGCCAGAATGCTGTCTTCAGTTTCCACTGGAGATTTTTTCTTGCACTTTATCTGAAGGCTCTTTTTCCTATATTTATCAGTATTACATGTACACTGAGGTATATTTTGTAACATATTGCCTACATATTGAATTACTATACGTTCCTTACATATTTTTACACTAAAGTACATTGTATTTTCATTGATTTTTATATTTTCTGGATAATTTTAATGAAAATATATACAATATTTTATAATTTTTTTCTTTTTAATTAAATTTTTACTTAAGATTTTTTTAGTCTTCGATTTTTGTCAGTCATCTTTAGGAGTAAACAAGAAGAAAAATATTTTTACCCCTTTCTACTGTTACTAAGATCTTTCTAGACCATCATAAGTGCCAACTGGCTCAAGTGCCTGCTGAGGAAGGAACAGTCTGAATATAGCTCTATTGAAGAAAATCTTTAAATTATTCCTTTATACTGATATCTCCAATTCCAGTTTAACAGTCAAGGTCTTTCTGGTCTTCTCCCTTTCCATGTATATAAGTAACTTCTCCAACAGCGAGAGATCAGGCTGTCATTATTTTCAATATTATTAGCAAGTATGTCAATTATTTATCATTGTATCAGTCTTTCAGTTTCAGTGTTTCCTTCAGCCACCATCTCCGTGCAACCTCCCACCTCACCCTATCCTGCATCTTTTGGTGCCAGTGTGCACACCACTGAGGAGCCTGCTCATGGCTCACCTCCCTGCTTTGTACTCTGTCTCCTTGGGCACTGGCAGCTGGGGTACCTTCGCACACCATCCCCTTCACCTCCTCCTCATCACCCTGCACAGAGAAGGAGTTTGAAGGGAAACGAACAGGAAAGAAGTGACAAGAAAGAGATAGGGAGAGCAAAAGAGGAAGAGAATAGAAAGAGAAGCGGTTAAGAAAACAATAGTGAGAGTAATTAGATTTATAAATTTGATTTTTTACAAAACAGTAGAGTAATTAGATCTATAAATAAACAGGACTCCTGTGGACTCCACAGGTTCTGGAAATAAGTGAAACTTCAGTACTTGTAGCTTACCCTGTGCAAAATTTTGTGTCTTACACAACTTTATTATATTGCTCGAGTGCAGCATTTGGGCAAGGAAGCCGGTTTTAGTTCTTGGCTAGTGGTTTCTGCTTGAGTTTTAATTTACTGAGGCTTGATTATTAAGACAGGCAAAAGAACAATAGGCTAGGATGGCAGAGAGGTTTTCTTCTCTAATCTTCTCTGGAATGAATTGATCTACACTTAAGAATTTGTCCTCCTTGAAACATTTTCCTTCTCTCCTTCCCTCTCCCTTCCTTTATTTTTTTAAGGCAGAAAGACATTACTTGAAACAAACTATTTTTATTTTATTTATTTATTTTTGGTGGTTCTAAGGAGAGGAAAATATTATTTAAATAAAACAAAACAAATTTCAGTGTCCTTTAGACTATCTAGTTGTACGTGTGTAAGAGACCCACAAGCAATCTTGGATGCCACTGGAGAGGAAGGGTTGGGATCTGAATTTGTTTTTTTCATATTTTTTATTTTGTATTATTGAAAACCTTGGAGACCTAACAAATATATCAAATTCTACATTTTGTAAATTCTCTATATTAAAACAGCTGTACACAGCGGGGCACGTGAAACAAACTATTTTCAATATATCAAAATAAACAAAAGATTCTGTTACATCCAAGATAATAAGCAAAAAATATTATGTTTGCAAAGTATTAGAATCAACATAATTTGACCTATGATAAAAGAGGGAATAAATATTCGAGGTGTTTTTTTTTTTTTCTTCAGTGAATTATTATTTGGGAAGGAGTTAAAAGATGCCTGAGTTGCATTTTGAGTTGCAAAAATAATATAATGACTAAATCCTCTTTTGAGTCAACTAAATTCATATTGCTTAAATTTCCATATGAATAATTTTGCTAACATCCATTTTTGCTTGTTTTGTAATGGCATTTTGGAACATCAGTTTTAAAGATAGTATATACTACATAATAACATAACATTTTAGATTGGCATGAGCTATATATAGTTTAGTTTCTAAAAGTAATTTCTTATTTCTTACCATATTTTACAATGTGTACAATTTTATTTTCAGAATATCTGTGTATATAGTCTTAGACTTATTTTACTGTGAGTAAACAGAAAAAAGTATCTCTTTAACTTAGTGTAGAATTTAAAGTTTAATTGAATTTAAAATTATATTCAGTGAATAAAAATAAGATTATTTTAAAAACTAAGTTATAGATGTATGTGGTAGTTTTAAAAAATCAAATAGTTCTATAAGATAAAAGAAAAACAGTCATGCACTGTTTCATTTGTTCTGCTCTGGATTTCCCTCCCTAAAGGCAAATACTTTCAAATGTTATAGTTCTTTTTTCTGATAATTGCCTCTGTATGTCTCAAAATCATACTTAAGCCTTTACTGATATTTAAGTTGATATTTTTATTAATTTGCAACTATAAAAGATGAAGATTTTCTCCTTTATTCAAATGCATCCTCACGTTGACTGGTATTTCCCTTATTTTATCCTCCCATCATTTTTAGTCATAGAGAATTTTTGTTGGCTCAGTTTTATAACTTTATTCATGTGGTAGAGCAGGATTATACTTTGTTTTTTAAATAATTTATGTGATTACTTAAAGTTAAAAATCAGTTTTGGTTGCTTAGTATTTTTTACTACATTTTCACAAATGTATCACCCCGCCCCCCCCACATCAATTTTGCTAGAAGTAGAATTCTTAGCACAATATGTTCAGACCACCCACTCACCTTTTTCAATTTATTAGTTCACATTCTTAGTGACAGCCTTGCTGGAGACCTCCATCTTCCTGTTCCAAGTTTTATTAGTTGTTTCTTGTTTTGGACTCACTTGTTCACCTGGGTTTTTTATTTCACTTCTTTCTTTGATATTCCCTTTCTCTTTCTCTTTTTTTCCTGGATATCACATCTTCCTAATTCTTGATTTACGTCTTTGGTGGAATACATCCTCCAGTACCTTTTAGGGAAGGGTTGTAGTAGTCAGTCTCCAAAATGGCCCTCGGTGGTCCCCATTTCCTAGTGTTCACATCTTCATGCAGTCCTCTCTCAATACAATAGGATATGGGAGAAGTGGTGGTACCTCACATCTCAGATTGGGTTTTAAAGGATTATAGCTTCTGTTTTGGGAAATTGGCTTCTATGCCTCAGATTCCTTGCTCAGTGGGAAGTAAGCTGCCTTGTTTTGAGCAGCCTTATGAAGAGGCCCATGTGTTGAGGAACCGAGATTTCCTACCAACAGCCAGCAAGGAACTGAGACTTGTCAACAACCACATGAGTAATCTTGGAAGTGCATTCTTCACCCCCAGTAGAGCCTTGAGATCACTGCATCCCTGACTGACAGCTTGACTTGCAATCACATGAGAGACCCTTAGCTAGAACTTTCAGCCAAGCCTCCCCTGGACTGTTGACCCACAGAATTTGGGGAATAGATAGGAAAGATTTGTTGTTTTAAACTGGCAAGTTAGGGAAATTTTTGATGCAGCAATACATAACTAATACAAAGAGTGAATGAGATCTGTTTCTTGAGATATTAAATGTCTAAAAATGCATTTGTTTATCCTCATTCTTGTTTGTAAGTTTGGTTGGTATGTAATTCAAAGGAGGAATGAATTGACCTTAGGTATTTGAAGGTATTGCAGTTGTAGTTGAACAGTTATCAGCCACCTTGATTCCTGACTCTTTTCATATGTTCTTCTCTCCTATCCCAGTGATTCTGTGTGTTATCTTTACTTAGGCACAAGATAGGGGAATGTGTGTGAGTGTGTGTGTGTGTGTGTGTGCGTGCGTGTAGTCACCACATAGCCTAGAGACTTGTGCTTCTAAAAGTTTTTACACAGCATGAGAGCATCTTAGGAAATAAGGCACTTGGGGTAGCTGAACAAGTCTCAAATCATATGGTCAACTTTGCTTTTTTTCCTACCACTCCATCTTTCAATCACCAAAGTGATATTTTTCGTGATTGTTTAATAATTACAAAAATGTTCACAAATTATTAGGGAAAAAAGCAGGGCAAAACTTGTATGTTTATTATGATCTGTATAAAAATTATATTTGAACAGAAATATAGACAAAGGAAATATAGTTTGGTGGTAGTGTTTTTCATCAGTCTCCCATCTTTTTGACACCAGGGACCAGTGCTCCTATGAGAATCAAATGCCTGATGATCGATCTAAGGTGGAGCTGAGGCGCTGATGCTAGTGCTGGTGAGCAGCTGCAAATACAGATGGAGCTAATACTGCTCGCTGGCCCGCCCCTCACCTCCTGTTGTGCAGCCGGGTTCCTAACAGGCCATGGGCTGTGTGTGGCATGGGGGTTGGGTACTCCTGCTTCAGATGATTTCTTTCTTAAAACTTTCTGTTTATTTTAAATTTAAAGATCACTTACAAAATTTGATATATATCTTTTCTTAACTATAATGACTATAATACACATGCATAAGCTGTAGAGAGCTGGTTGCCAGGAATTTAACACTTTTTTACTTGATCTCTACACTAGAGGAATTTTTTTCCCCCTGTCAATTTCACCTTAATATATGTGTGCTTGTGAGACATACTTTCATATTTTACCCATATGTTAATCAATTAAGAAAAATGTTCAAGTTAAATAGTTATAGAATTTTATTTTCATTTATTTATTTTATGGTTTTTATCATGAAGTAATTTTTCCAGCTTTATTAAGATAAAATTGACATAAGATGGGAACTGGATTTATTGTGGTGATCATTTAAGTTATATAAATGTCTAATCACTATGCTGTATATCTGAAACTAATATAATATTGAATGTCAAATGTAATTGAAAAAAATTTTTTAAAGAAGATAAAATTGACATATAGCATTGTGTAAGTTTAAGGTGTACAATGTGATGATTTGATACATGTATTTGTTACAAAATGATTATACAATATTTATAAAATTTTAAATGCAAACAAGCTTTTTTCTTTGTAGGTTTACATAAACCTACTTTTCTCTCAATCAAGGAATCAAGACTGATAACCTTTTACAAACAAAATCTGACCCACAGTATAAAATTATAGTATATAACAATGGTAGCCAAATATTTAAAAGAATAAAATTTGAATGATTCAGGAACATATTGGATGGGAAGTTAATTTTTTAGCTTCTCTACTGTCTAAGCTAAGATTATTTTAGCAGAAAATAAAAACAAGTTTTAGCAAGGAGGGGAAATCTATTATAAAAATATAGAGGTATCTCTAAAAACTGAAGGGCAGGGTACAATTTAGGCCATTTTTTGATATTTAACCAAGTTAGAAAACCACTAGGACTCTAGACAGTTTGTTCTTCGGAAGAAGATTCTACAGTTTCTCTAGTTCACACATGGACTCTCATCTCTGTCACTCTCTGTATTTCTCATTTGCTTTTCTCTGTAGGCAGACTTTCCCTATTTCTCTGTGCACATGTCCACCTTACCACACAACACATTACATCCTTCGCTCAAGTGGACATCTCAGACTAATGAATGTATCAAAATTTCAAATCCAAATTCATAGAAGAAAAGATTTGATGGGCCTGTCCTGAGACAGGTGTCCAACCCTGGTCAATCATGCATGGTCATTTGAGTAGGGTCAGATCACTGATATAGTTGCTGAAGGTATCTGAGAAAGGAACAATTTTTAGAGAAAGAATTGGTCTCTGCATTTTGTGTGACTTCCCTAAACATGTCTGTCATAGCACCTGTTAACATTTTGCTTCGTTTGTTTTTTTTCCTTTGTTTCTTTTCTTTACTCCTGCATCTTTAGGGCAAGGACAGTTTGCTTAGTGTCCTTATCACCTCACAGACATACAATTAGTCAATAACAAGAGTTAATATTTATTTAACATTTGTTGTATGTGAGGTATTAAAATTTTCTTATTCTTTTTTAAGTCTCACAGCAATTCAACATAGGGAGCAATGCTAATGTTCTTTTTTATTTTCTAATGATTAGAGGGAAAATGATATTGACAGTGATTCTTAAACAGTAACATAACACTGACTATGTAAAATTTGTGGTCTACCAAATACCCCTTAACAATACAAGCTATAGTATTTTTTAGTCAAAATAACTTTTTCTTACCACATGGTGTCAGAGTTGTACTATTTGAATATATTAGTGCATTTGAGAAAATTTGGGGGATTTATTTGTGAGTTTTAGCTTTTTACTCTCTGTTTTAAGAATTTCTTAGAACATAACTGTGTTTTTGTGGAGCCATTGAAGAGAGAAAATGTCTGCTTTGTCTCCTTCTGTTATTTTTATGTTAAACTGTATTTGGCGCCAGATTGGAAAAGAAGGTTACCGCCATGAGAGGTGCACTCAGAATTTATGAGAGACTTTCTGGAGGCTCAGACAACTTTTTCCAATCTTTGCAGGAGACAGAAGTAAGCCATTCTCTTAGATTAATCCTCCATACAGGAACTAGTTGAATACTTTTCCTTCCAAATGAAATCTAAGAAAATTTACCTCTCAAGGCTTATGACAGGTTGGTCTTTTGAGTGATGGATCAAAGAAGCAGGATAAACACTGGATGAAAGGATTAAACATTTTAAACATGAAAACAGTGCTAAATGATGATCACAAATAATTCATTAATTTATTTAACATATATTTATTGCTCTGTTCTAAAGTGCTAGGCCCTGATTTGGGAAGATTTCTCTGATATCAACTTATTTCTCTTTTCAGCCCGATCTGTGCCAACATTCCTCACACATCCTGGGTTTGACAAACACATGGAGAAAATACCTGTTATGGAGAGACTCAGTCTGGACATATTACAGGAAAAAGAATCATTTTGGTTGTCAGAAAACTCAAGGTATTCTTAATTTTTTTTAAGCTGTGGTAAATAAACATAACATAAAATTTACTATTTTAACCATCAAGGTTATTTTTAAGAATTTGCCTATTAAGATCAAGGTTTTTTGCTGTGAAATTTTAATGAAAGTAGAGTGATAATAATACGATTATTTAGTCATATTATACTTCATGTGTCAAAAAAATTTGAAGAATTAAGAAGTAGATAAGGAAAAGAGACTATAAAAAAAGATTTCAATGATTACTTGAAAAGTAGAAGTATAGACTTTAGATTATTTTCTCTTTTAAAAATTATAGACTAGGATATGTAATCACTAGTTTCAAAGTTTGAGAACATAAAAGTATTCATATTGAAAGCTTCTTTTCATTACTGATTCCTATTCACCCTGTTACTGTTGCCAGAAACAA
>NW_011889307.1:641449-662461 GCF_000151845.1 Pteropus vampyrus | reverse complement strand
TTGGAATAATCATACATTGCTGGTAGGAATGTAAAATGATGCATCATTGGAAAACAGTTTAGAAGTCCCTTAAGAAACTAAATATGGTGTTATATCATATGACCCCGAAATTCCAACCCTAGGTATATACTCAAAGAAATAAAAACTAAATATGGTGTTATATCATATGACCCTGAAATTCCACCCCTAGGTATATACTCAAAGAAATAAAAAAAATAAAGTTTTACATATAAAAACTTGGGCACAAATGTTCATAACAGTATTATTCATAATAGTTAAAAAGTGAAAACAATCCAAATGGCCATTAACTGGGAAATGTGAGTTGAGTAGATAAAAAAACAATGGTATTTTATTCAGCCACACACACAAAAATGAAACTTGGATTTATGCTACAATGTAAATAAACCTTAAAAATATGGTAAGTAGAAAACATCAGATATGACAGTACATATATTGTGTGTGTGCGTGTATACATATATATACATATACATACATATAATATATTTATATAAGTGTCCAGAATAGGCAAATTCTCCAAAACAGAAATAGATTAGTTTTTGCCAGAGTCTGGAGAGGAAGACATGGAATATGGCAGCAAATAGATGTGGGGTTTCTTTTTGGAGTGATGAAAGTGTTCTGAAATTAGTGATGATGGTCGTACAACTTTGTGAATGCCCAAAGCTATTGAATCGTATACTTTAAGAAGGTGAATTTTATGGTATGTGAATTATATCTCAAAAAAAGATTAAAAATTCAATAAAAACCTTATTGAATCTCCCTACTTTTCATGGTAAAATATTTTTTTTGCATGTGTTCAGTAAGAATCTGTCCTCTTCTTTACCAGAGTCTAATTAGATAAATTGATTATGTAACCAAGACCCTAGCTGGAGTGTCATATTTGAGAATGAAGCTTATCTAATCAAGTATATTATGTAACTTTAAGAAAAAATTTAACTTTACTTATGGAATAAATGCCTACAAAACCTTCCAAGGAAAACTGGCTTGGAGCCTAGTTTATAAGATCCTAGCCTCACAGGTAGTAAGAAAGGTTACTTAGGCCAGAAACCTAACAGAATTTTAAGAGACCCCAAGAAAGAAATTTACCCAAATTTGTAGATGTTGCAGTATAATATTGTAAGGAGAATTTTCTGGGCTTTATTTCATAACCTCAGGATAGCAAAAGAGAGGCTTTTAGAAATTCAGTTCAAGATTCCTTATGAAAACTTCCAGAGAGAAGTTAATATGGTGGCCTTAGTACTTGTTCAATTTCATATTACTGTACAGTTGCACAGCAATCTCAAGGAAGCCTATGTGGTTAACTAAAACTTGCTGCATATATGTAAATAATTACGCTAAACCTAATGAGACTGACCCTTTTTTATGTGAGCAGAAATAATTTTTGAGATTATTATAATCACTGGGGGTGGGGCGAGGAAGATTGT
The DNA here is from genome assembly GCF_000151845.1 of Pteropus vampyrus. NCBI lineage: Eukaryota > Metazoa > Chordata > Mammalia > Chiroptera > Pteropodidae > Pteropus > Pteropus vampyrus. Next base: position 661,019 of record NW_011889307.1, on the reverse strand, counting down.
TACAAAAAACCTTGGAAATGGGCAAAAAGAGATTACTAGATTTGTTTACAATGAATGCTAGCTGTTATCACTAGTGTACTTTTCCAAGTTATCTTTTTCTATGGGCTTTTTCATCTTTTATTTTCTTTAACTGAGCTATTTTACAACTCTGTAGTTGTAGAAACAGTATTGTAGTCCCCCCTTATCCACAGGGGATACTTTCAAGGACCCCCAGTGGAAACCTGAAACTGTGAGTAGTACTAAAACCTATATATACTATGTTTTTTCCTGTATATACATACATATGATAAAGTTTAATTTACAAATTAAGCACTATAAGAGATTAACAATAACTAATAATAAAACACTTATAACAATATATTGTAATAAAAATTATGTGGATGTGGCCTCTCTCTTTCTCTCAAAATATCTTATTGAACCATACTCATCCTTCTTCTTGTGATGATATGAAATGATGCAATGCTTACGTGATGAGATAAATTGAGGTGAGTGACGTAGGCATTTGTGGACTGCGGTTGACCGTGGGTAACTGAAACTGCAGAAAGCAAAACCACTGATAAGGAAGGACAACTGTAATTCAAATGAGTTTTGTTTGGTGGAGACCAGTTTTGCATCTATTAGTAAATTCATTCCAACAATCTTGATTGCTTACATATGTGTCTACTCTTTGGTTTCTCCTTTGAACTGGTCATGACATTAATCATTCTCATTAATAATACAGTAAATAAAACATTTGAGACATATTTCTTGTATATTTGTATAAGAATCATGATTTTACCTATGCCATAATGTGCCAAGACAATGAATCAGAAAATGTTTTTCTTTTATTAAGTATAGTTTCTTTTGGAGAAATTCGTTTGGGAATTGTGTGCTCTGTGCTGGTAGAAGTTCCTCCCAAGGAAAGACTTTAGTGGGAATTATCTGGCAATACTGGAGGAAGGAAGGGTCATCTTTGCCTGTGACAATACACATGAAGATCTGGGAACAAGGCAACTTTTGAAACATAAGATATAACCATGCTGGCATTAAGTTGGAGTGAGGTGCATTTTGGTACAGTTTGCCTGTTTAAGTTAGCAGATAGAATACTCTCATTGGGAGATTCTTTGGGACCTTGGGTTGATCTAGTAACTGCCAGCACAGACATGTCATCCTAGACAACCTTACATAGTTACATACATTTGATAGATTAGGCTGTGATCCAAAAAATGTGAATAAGAAGCAAGAAAATGTGTGGCAAGAGATTGTTTACATTCTTCTGATCAAAGAGAAAGATTAGCATTTTCCAAGCAGAAATGTTTCTTTACAGAGGGATTTTAACTAAACAAAAGGAGTATAGAACTTTTGGGGGTGAGGTGAGGGGAGATTCTTGAAAGAATTGAAGTTGGCTACCAGTTAAGAAAACATTACAAATTCCTGTCCTGTTTGTACTCATGGTCATTCTCTGGATCCTTACAGCATCAGGTCTAAGGTTCAAAAGGGAAGGAAGATAACGTTGTATTCTTTTGAGCCTTCCGGTTGGAGATATTAATTAAATGGTAGTAAAATCAAGGTAAACTGAATAAAGCCTTCGTTCTCAAAGCTGATTCTACCAGAGAAAAGGGAAGGACAGGAACCTTGGGAACAAGCACAAGGTGTACAAGTAGCCAAAAGGAGATAGAATCTGAAAAGAGAGATTGCTGGAAATGATACTCGGAAGAGAAAAGAGTTCATGAATTTGATTTTGTATTACTAAAAAATAAAAAAAATAAAAAATGAAGAAAAGAAAAAAAGGGGAGCTGAATCCATATCCAAGTTCTGTCATCTTTTAGCACCCTAGCCAGAAAGTGGCCAAGACTCTTGGGAATCTCTCCAGAGTAGGTGGAAAGGCTTGACCTGTCCCTAAGTGGATAGGAAAAGTTTGGGGGACTGGAGGTTTGTAATAGACATTTGTCATGTTGTGCTACTCAGAAACATTCACCATCTGGCAAACGTGTCCTAGTTTTTCTCAGAGGAACCATCCTCTATCTCACATCTAGTCCATATAGCTTATTAGTTTAGATTCCCTTTAAGCAGAGCCTGTAGGCAGTCTGTTTGGGAGGTGATTTCAAGAAGCACTCCTTGTAATGCAGTTCTTTTTATTTTCTATTGCATAAAAAAAATCTTTATTTTGGCTTTATACTTGAAAGACGTTTTTACTGGATATAGAATTCTGAATTTACAGTTTATTTTTGTTCTTTCAGCACTTTAAAGGCATTGTTTCACTGTCTACTGATTTATACGATTTCTGCTGAGAAGTCAGTTTATAGTCAAATAGTTGTTCCTCTAATTGCAATGTATCATTTTTCTTGCTACTTTCAAGATCTTCTCTTTATTGTTGCTTTTTATTATTTTTACTATGATGTGTCCAGGTGCGGTTTTCTTTGCATGTCTCCTTCGGAGCATCTTAAATCTGTAAAATTTTGTCTTTCATCAAATTTGGAAGTTTCTGGTCAGTATATTTCAAATATTTCCTCCCCCTCACCCCCTTTATGCTTTCTTTTTGGGAATCTGATACAACTATGTTAGACTTCTCTTATTATTCCACAGGTTTCCAAGACTGAGAATTAAAAAAAAAAAAATTTCCAGTAATCTGTGTCCTACAGATTGCATGATTTCTATTGATCTATCTTCAAGTTCACGGATTCTTTTTCTGTCATATCCAATTGATATTAAGCCCATTCAGTGATACTTTGATTTTCAAAGTTGAATTTTTGTTAGTGCAAGAATTTTCTTTTTCTTTTTTAAATAGTTTCTATTTTTTTCTGCTGCAATGTCTGATGTTTTCATTAATACAAGCATATTTTCTTTTATTTTTGTCAACAGAGTTTTGAAATCTGCTTTAAAATCCACTTGGTAATCTGAACATCTCGGTCTTGGTTCACCATCTTCTGTTTTGAAAATGGGTTACACTTCCCTGGTTCTTTAAGTCGAGCAGTTTTGGATTGTATATTGGACATTTTAGAATGCTGCATGGTGAAGATTCTAGATTATATTTCTCCAAAGAGTGTTAATTATTTTTTTAAGTGGGAAGTTAGCTTAGCCAAACTTGAACTCTAAACACTTTTTTTCTGGGCAGCAGCTCACATCTCTGTTCATTCCTTTTGTCCTCATATGAGGTATTGGCGTCTGCCCTATGCATATATGGTTCAGAGACTTGGGGAGTGTTTTTAAAAAGAATTCAGGGCTCTCCCTTTCTGGCTCACTTTCTTCTCAAAGCCCACCCTCTGATACTTCTGGGATCTGTGGTTGCTCTAAATTTCATTCCCTGATCTTCAGGCCAGAAATACTGTTTTCTATTAGAGTTTTAGGCATACTTCAGCCTGCCCTCAGGGTAAAATCTATACCGGTGGGAAACTATTCCTCTTCTGATCCTTCTTCCTAGTTTTGATTCTTCTCAAATATGCTTTTCGCTTTTTTTGTTCACTTTTCAGTGACTTCCTTTTCTAGTTTTTACTCGTTAATTTTTTTTCTTCTAAGTTTTGTAGTTGTTATTTGTGTTGGTTGAGCCCGAGACATATTTCTTATGGTATCTTAGCGGGATTGAGCCTGTTTTTCCAAATCTGAACCAGATTTTATCGACTTTTCTCATTTTTAACCTCACTTTTCCTACTTCCCACACATTCTTCCTAAACTACCCACACCGAGTCTTTATCATCGGGCCTAATTTAGGGGTGACATAAATTATGACTCACTCGTGTATTAAATCATTTGGTCATTTACACACAATATTTAATTTAATCATCTAATAGCCCTTAGAAGTACACTGTGAGAACTTAAGTATTATCTCTAATTTACATAGTACTGAGTTTTAGTGAGATTGTATCACGCCTATGGTACTATATTTTCAACAAATGGCAGAATCTAACTTAAAAGCTAGATATGTCTGATTCTAAAATTTTACAGCATTGTGTGTTTTAGGTTGGTTACTTTACTTCCCTTATCCTTGTTTTCTCAAATGTAAAATGAGGATAATATTGTATGTAACACATAAGATTATTGTGTCAGTTAAATAAGACATTGTGGATATAGGACACAGTGCTTACAAAATATTAGGTATTATATTGGTCAGCTATCACTATATAACAATCAATGTCAAATTCTCAGCAATTTTCAATGACAAATATTTATTTTTTGTTCAGGTTCATACTGTCAGCTACTGGTTGGATGTTGGCTGAATCTCTTCCACTTATTTCCTTATTTTGGAACCTAAACTAAAGGAAAGCCTTATTACAACATGCTTATCTGATGGCAGAGGGCACAGAGCTAGGAGACTTTAGGAATCTTGCAATTCTATTAAAAGCTTCTGTTTGAAAGTGACATATAGCAAATATTCAATTGGCCAAAGCAAGTTAGATGTCCAAGTTGAAAGTCAATGGGTATGGGGAAACATTTTATTCACAAAAAAAGAGAGAGTGAATTATTATAAACAATAATATAATCTACCACAGTATTATAATTATTTTTGATTCCATGGTATACAGTTACTATTTTCCAACAACTGGAGTAGAAGGTGGATAGTAAAAAAGGCAACAGTGCAAGGGAATATTTTTTTAAACACCAAAAAGAAAAAAAGTTTAGACAAGAGCTGCTATGGACATTCAGAGAGAATTAATGTGTGAGTCACAAGGACTGGGTCTTATGAATGAGAAAGAACTTGACCTGGGTCTTGAGAGATTATTAGAATTTGGATAAAAGTAATTCTAAGCAGTTGTAGCAAGATGAGCAAAGGTACAGAGGTGAACTAGTTTTATCCTATTATGGGGGTGTTTTTTGAGGGATATCACTAGAGGCAAGCTGGAGAGTCTGGATTTTAGGCAGGAGGCAAAAGGGAGACCTTATGAAATTTTGATCAAGATTCAGAATTGAAAAGTTATATTTTAGAAAGATCAGCCTGACTATCCTGTAGGAGGGCTGATGGGTGGCAGAGAGTATTTCTTCATCGTTATACACAGTAGCCATTGTTCTTTTTTCAAAGTTGTACACTGGCTTTGTCAGACAAGTATATGACAAAAATGTGGTGAGCATGACAAATATTTCTTCAATGTAGACTTGACTCCCACTAGTAAGAAAATGAAAATTGCCTTACTTGTTTTTCTCCGAATCTCCTGTCTGGTCAAATAAAGAACATGCTTTTGTAGGAGACAATACTTCCACACAAAAACGTAATTAAAGTAACATATCAGATAAGCTGGATGTATAATGAAACATGACAAACTGGATGAAAATATCTGTGCACTGTCATTTTATTTTGTTTTTGAACTAACCAAGGAAAGATAATTTGAACACAATTTTCTGTTTTAAGTAAAAATAGAGAAATGACTTCTAAAATTTTCCATCTTTGAATTCCTTAGCAAAATACAATGCCCAGAAGCTTTTGGAAAGCAGTGACAGTGGCTGTGGTAAGAGTTTCCATCTATAATTTTATTCCATTATTTTTCTATTTGTTGTTGTTTTGGGTTCATTAATGACCTATGATAAATATTTGTTATGCTAATGTTGTTCTATTTTGGTTTGAAAATTAGTAACAGAGGTTTGAACGAAATTATTTGATTTTCAAAATTAGATTTATGACTCAGCTAAGTGAAAAACAAAAATGAAAACAAATATAATGTATATATATATTGTCATCCCTTAAACTAAGCACCTAAAACTTAAGATTTCTTTTCAGATCTATTGGGCCATCATTATTTATGCCATGAGATACATTATTTCATAATTAATATATCAAAACTAGGTATCACAGCACTTTCAAATATATATATATAAACATCTGTAATCTTTGAGTGTAGAATTGAGGGAAAGAGAAGAGACCAAACATTTATTTAGCTTTTCCTCATGCTAGGCACTGCATTAGATGCTTTATTCACTTATTGTGGCAGTAACTTTATAAAGCAGTTGTTATAATTATCCCTATTTCACAAATATGGAAACTCAGACTCTGCAAGGTGAAGGAAACTGCTCAAGACCTCACAGTTAGGAGCAAGTAAAGCTGATGCTCAACTATGTGGATTTGACCCTAAAGTCGAATCTTCTACTACACGAAGTCTCCACATTGCTCTATTCTCTTATTTCCTAATCCTGTGTTGACGGGACCTAGATATTACATAGAATCTAGAATATCTATTTTATTTAATGGATAGGCTATATGTCAGTGATTGTGATTTTCAGTTCATATTAAAAATATTTAATTAATATGGTGAACCAGGGAATTAAATCTACATTTGGCTCTTAAAATATTTACTAATTGTAATAACAATTTATTAACTATTCCATTAAGTGAACATATTATCATTCATTAAATTAGACCTGTATTATTTAAAAGTTAGGTTGCTTTCAATTTTCTACTACACTGTAATTAGAATTTTAATTCATACGATACTTTCCTTTTGTATAATTTCTTTAGGATAAATTTCTAATAGATACAGGTCAAAGGGAAGCAAAATGGAAAGTTATTACAAAATGTTCTATTAAAACAATATTTAAGCTTAATAGAATTGAAAGACACACCAAAAGTACTATAATGTTGAAATGTTGGTTGTATCAGGGGTTCCTAAGACCATCCTCAGGCTTGATTATTTGCTAGGACTCACAGGACTCAGAAAAGCTGTTATACTCACAGCTATGATTTATTACAGTGAAAGGATGCAGATCAGCATTGGGAAAATGCACATGATTGAAGTCTAGGAGAAACCAGGCATAAGCTTCCAGGTGTTGCCTCTCAATGGAGTTGTATGGGGATGCCCTAAATTCTTTCAGCAGTGATGTGTGACATGTGTGAAGCAGTGAATCAGGGAAGCTCTTTTGAAACTTGGTGTCCAGGATATTTATTGGTTTTCAGTCACATAGATATGTGGTGCCCACATGACAGATCTTAGCTACTCTCCAGTACCCTAGAGTCCAAACTGATGCAAGATGGCCCAAAGCCTGAGACATACGCAAACACTTTTATCAGGTAGGATATTCCAAGGAATCACTAATTATTCCCTAGGAAGCATCAAGGGCCAGTCCTTTCTTTGGGATGTGCGGGGTTTGAGAAATCCAAGCCTGCCGAATTAGCTCTTTACTGCACACTGGTGTAGAAATATTTCAAAAAGCAGGATTTAAAAATCATGATATCATAATGTTTAAAAGGCTTGGGATATTAACTAGTCCAAATTTTACTTTTTACAGCCTGGGTAACTGTGGCTTAGAACAGATAAATTATTGCCTAATCACACAGCTAGTTAGTGACAGATAAAATATATGAGGATTAAATGGGTAGTTTCCACCTTTCAAAAATATTTTGAAAATGAATTGTGTAGTTTTAATGTTGAACAGTTTTTTCCTATTAAAGTCCTATTCTAGTTGTTTTCAGCTTTTAGAGTGTAGAAATATCACCTGCAGAGCTTATTTAAAATACAGATACCTGTGACCCACCTTCAGAAATTCTCATTTGATAAGTTTGAGTGGGACTTAGGATTTTGCATTTTTAACAAAATACCCAGATGATTTCTCGTGTTGATGGGCCAGGGACTACACTTTGAGAAACACTGTTTATACACGTATAAATATTCCCATACTCCAGATTAAATCGTGCCATTTTTAAAAAAAGCTAGTGGCTCTCCACTTTCTACCTAATTAAGTACCACTTTCTACAGCCTGTCATTTCATTAATTTACTAACTTCCACAATATTAACTCCAAGAACCTTTCTCTCACAATTCCCTAGAGCCCTACTAGAATTGACCTTTTGCCATTCCCTGAACAGTTCACATGCATTTCGATCTTTATAATTTGTTTCTGTTGTCCCATGAGTGGGAGAACTGTCAATTATGTGTCAAAATAACAGTGGAGCTGCATGTGACCTAGATGTAGCCAAATATACTGCTCCATTCCTCAGGTCAGAGATTTTTCTTTTTACATGGTCCAGTCAGGGACAAGCAGTAATCTTTAATGAGTTATTATATATGGACACTGAGAGGGAAATCCTCTGTTTATTCTGAGATTGCTAAACTGAGAAGGTATAGTTGCGGAGTCTTCTGTGGCTGTATCGATCCTATGTGACATGAAGGAAATGTGTCTCTAAATGCAAACACTGAGGCCCACATACAAAGAGAGGCAGAGCCAAAATATGAAGAGAAATAGTAAACATAATCGAAGTTCTATTCTAGGAGACCTGTCTCCTGTCTCCACCCCTGGTCTTCCCAGGGATATGAACTAACAGATCCCTGGTTCCTTTTTTTGCCCAATCAATTTCTTTCATCTTTCGTTCACTCACTCTCTCTCGCTCTCTCGCTTTTTCTTTTTTCTTTAAAAACATTACAAATTTATTATCGAACAGTTCAGTAGGTCTCAAATTCAGTATGGATCTTAATGGGCTAAAATCAAGATGTCAACATGGCTTCCTTTCTGGAGGCTCTAGGGGCAAATTCTTTGTTTATTTAGATTGTTAGCAGAATTCTTTGCAGTTCTGGACTGAAGTAACCCCCATTTCCTAGCTGGCTGTCTGCTGAGGGTGTTCTCAGCTCCTAGAGGCTGTCCATATACCTTGACTCATGAACCTCTTCCTCCGTCTCAAAGCCAGCAATTCTGCCTTCTCCTTTGCCCAATCAATTAAACTTGTAATGATTGAATTTTATATATATTTATTTCGTGTGTCCTTCTTGGTCTATCTCAAATGGGAAATAAGACTGCTTGGTATACAGGAGTTGCTCAATAAATGGATGAGTGAAAAACCACTATGGATTCTGTGCTTCAGATTTCACGGGTTTGCTCTACATATTTGTTGAATTTGGACAAACCACTTAGCCTCTCAGAGTCAGTTTTCTTATCTACAAAATGAGAGAGTTGAATTAGATGATTTCTAAGGTACTTTCTAACTCACAACTTTTACATTTTAAAGTGCAGTTCCTTCTATGAAGTCTTTCTTGATCTCCACAACAGACAATGATGTCTTTATCTTTTAAAAGTCTTGGCATTTATGGGTTTTTCTTTTTGCCTTAAATAAAATAATCTTTCAGTTTTATAACATTCTTAGCAAATAATATAGTTTTTTTCAAATTTTTATTTTGAAAAATTAAAAAGCTACAGAAATTTGAAAGAAGTGTAATGAACACCCATCTATCTCTAAATTGTATATATAACATATATAAATATGTAATATATATATTTTATCTATCTATTATCTATCTATCTATCTACAGAAAATAAGTTGAAGGCATCGTGACACTTCAGCAAGCATTTCCTAGGAATAAGGATATTTTTCTATCATAAGAAAACAATACTTTCATTTAACTTACAGCTCATATTAAAAATTTCCCAACTATACACAAAATAACTTTTATACTTCTTTATTTTTTGATCCAGGATATGATCAAGGCCCATACATTATATTTTGTTGTTATGTTCCTTTATACTAGAACATTCCCTCTACCTTGTTTGATTTTTCATGACATTGTTATTTTTGAAGAAAAGAGACTAGTTGTCAGTTAGAATGTCTTATATTCCAACTTTGTCTTATAATTTCCTTTTGATTAGATTTAGATTGAACATTTCTGGCAAGGCCGATTTATAGTTTATTTGTCCTTATTGTAACACATCGAGAATCTCAATTAAGTCAGTTTGTCTTATTATTGGTGGTACAAAGTATGACCACTTAGTTATGGGTTCACATATATATATGAACCTGAATATTTTAAAACTATCTTCTTCCATTCCAAATGGACAATTTTATTTACTTGCCCAAAGATCACACTAAACGTGTGACAACTGGTTTTGGGGCTCCAAATCTCATGATCCCTTAATGACCCATGCAAATAAATAAAGATGTTAAAACGATAGATTATTGAAAAATAATGAATACTATTTATTATTTTTTGCCTTTCAATTTTTATGTTAGAATTTGACCGTAACGGAACAGAGCCATTTGTATATTTCAAAATATAAAACTTATTGTGTTGTAAGGTTTAGAATTCTACAGGATTTGAGTATATAAGCTATCTATCTGGAAAATAATATCTTACTTTAATTTGGCATTTGGAGTGCCAGGCTGGTTCAAGGGTTTTCTCCTGCCAGAGGGTCAGAGGAAGATCATACTGTATGGAGGAGGAGAGCCACCAGGTGGCACTCAAGTACCGTTAGTCAATGTAAGAGCGCGCGTCTGTGTTCAGGGTAGTGGATGATAGTGAAGTGATTGATGCTGTTGAAAAACAAATGTACTTAATCTTAAGACCTTTTTCCCCTCATACGTGGATAAATTCTAATACAGAACCACAAACCCCATTATTAAAATCCATCTAAACTAAAATAAAATTTTATTCCTATCTGCAATGAATACAGTTTTGTTTCTCTTTCATACTGCAAAACAAAAAATAATTTAGTAATTATGTTATTTATTATTGACTAGATAATTGAAAATATATATCAATAAATAATGCCTATAAATCTTCTATCAGAAAATGTCCAGAACTTTTCCTGTGCAAAGAGGGACTGCAGATAGGGTTACTGAGCTGTCAAGATGCACCTCTACTTGGGATTTCTCTGGAAAGGCCTCCTTTTCACCCCAGAGGCTGTTTTAATTTTCTAAGCCCCCTCCAAAATATAAAAAATGATGAACATGAGAGAACCGTAAAATACTATCTAAAAATATTATGTTTTAATTCCCAGAGTTAACTTTTTATACTTTAAGATAGCATTTGAACATATTAAAGACAAATTTGCAGTTTCTATACAGAATTGAAATCTTTTAGTTCCATGCTAAATTAATACTATCACAGAAGGAAACTAACATAGTAGTTTTAAAGCATAAAATCAAAATTATATCATTCTTATTGATATAAATTGATGTATTTCACTATTACTGTTCCTAACTTTCTCTTTTAAATGGAGACTGATTTTTATTCAGTTATATCTTTGTTATTTTGTGCTTTTATTATGGAAATTTTAAACATATACAAAAGAGGAGAGAGTAATATAATGAACCTTTGTATATTCATCATCTAACTTCGATAATTACCAACATTCTGCATTGGTGTTTCGTCAGAGCCCTCCAAACTTTATTTTTTCAAGTATCTGAAGCATTTCAAAAGAAAACTCAAGAAATCACTTCACCTGTAAATACTTGTTTGTATCACCAAGACATCAGAACTTAGAAAAAAGCCATCACATAATCACAATACTGCTGTCCCATTACTAGAGTTCTTGATGTGTAACTTTATTTTAAAGTTCAATCAGGCAGTATGACATCCTCAATGAAATAATATTTAAGTCTTGAGAGCTTAAAATGAGGATATACTGTGGACTGTCCAATGTATATTGAGTTGTTTTTAAATAGGTAGAAATATTTTTAAGATGAAATATATTTAGTATATATATATTACACATTTCATTATTTAATCCAACTTTATAAAAATTCATGTGTGAGTCATTGGACAAGTGAAAATCATGTATGTTTCTGGAGACAGGTGAAGTCCTTTTGTTTATATATGTATGTAAATTTTTTTTACGCTTTTATAAGTTAGATAAGTATGTTTCAATGTGAATATTTCTGTTTTAGTACCATAGTCTGTCTGTTTAAAAGTTATATGAATATGACTCCTTTAGTTAAACTGGGTCTGCTGTGAGACTTAAGACTTTGACGCACAATTCTGTTTATTCTGGCTTCCATTCTTTTTCAGACTTTGTGTGATGTAATGTTCCCTATAAAAATCTGACATCAATAAGGGTAAAAACTGACTCATTACATTTTCTGAAGATAATCAGTGTTTTTAGGCTTTTAGTATTCTATGCCATGCCTGCCCATATTGACATTAGCTTCAGCTGAAGCAGGCGTGACCACAGGGTTCGTTTACCTCAAATAACCAAAGCTTCAGATCATGCCGCGGAGTTCGGCTAAAACCAGGAGAGGAATGCAGTTGCCTAGACTGAATGTAAGTGATACTGCATATCCTTTTAGGAATGTAATATTTAGATTATATCTAGAGGTTGTGAAGAGTAAACAGAGTTTTTTTTCTCTAAGATCTATTAATGCTTTCATTCTATTTACAACTTTATGTCAACTCAGTGTATTGCCTGTATGTGTGACAACTTTGCAGGGTTTTTCCCTGGCATATTATTAAATTAAAATCTACAAGAAAGCACAGATCAAATTGCTAGTACAATAAAAAGATAAAGAAACTTACTTCTTTTGATACCTTCTCTGTATACTTGCTTTATATAGAATTAGTCCTATGAGTGCTTGCATTAGGAAAAGCACAGGCAAGCTAACTTTGTCTCATCAAATATCTCTCAATTGTATTTATTGGCTGATTCCTGAAATTCTAAAATCAAAATCTATTAATTCCATAAGTAGATAGATTGATTTCTTTGTTCAAATAAAAAAATTTCTGAGCCCTAAGCCTTATGAATTATTTACACCTTGATGTAAGCTCACCTACTATCCTTTTCTCTATGCAAGTCTTGACAGAGAAGTGAGTAGAGCTAAGTTGCTATCACAAAGATTCTATGCAGACCATCTCAAGAAACAGATTTGCTCAATAGAATTAGCCCTCATCAGTATTTAACTAATTTAAAAAATGCTAAATAAATTCATGTTAGCAAGTAATGGAAAACTGCCATTTTTTTTTCTGTTTGAGCTAAAAAAAATATGTTTTACAAAGAGTATTATCAAAGTGTTTTATTTAACACAAAACATTATAGGCTAGTATAGAATCTATTATGTCTAATTTTCCTGAAATATATTCTCTAATCATAAAACTTGCAACCTCATCATCTATCGAAAGTTGCATCAATAGATAACTGGAAAACTTCTACTTCTGGTGGAGTCTAGTATATTGGAAGTGCGAAAACTTCAGTGTCAGAGTCCTAGGTTTTAATTCTAGTTATTCAAGTTACTTGAATTCTAATTAGTCAAGTTACTTCTCAGAAATTCGATTTCTTCATCCATAAAAATAGCATAATACTATCTAACAATCCTGGAGAATTGTTTTGGCTGAGATGTGAATATGCAGTAGCTAGTTGTCTTAATTTGAATTCTCCCAGAAGCAGACCACAAGGTGAGGATTCAAATGAAATTAGTTTATTTGAGAACTTCAGAGAATTATGGTAGGGAAGGGGAGAAAGTGATTGAGTGACAAGAGGCAACCAAAGAGTACATGGATGAGATAGATGCTACAAAGAGCACCTAGAGCTTAATTCTGTAGGGAAACTCTGGAAAAATGGTGCAAAGCATACATCTTAGAATTATTCTACTGAAGGGGCTAGAGAGCTGGGATATTAATACATCAACGCCTGGTAGGTCATTGATTGAGGGCTGCTCCCAGGTGTATAATTCCTTGGCACATTAGTTTGAACCTGTGCAGAGCTAGAAGAGCTCTGAGGCACAGAAATGTGGACATTGGAAGTTGGAATTTCACCAGAGCACACTGAAAAGTCCCTAGAGTGTGAGATGGACACTAATGTGGCTTCTGTACTAGTACGTGTTTGCCCAGGGTTCAAAAAAATATAGCTATGAAAATAAAAAATTAATCTCATATTAGAAGATATTCTTATTGAACACTATACCTTTCCCTTCATAACATACGTTCTCTTCTGAATTAGTCAGTATAAGTCTAGGCTGTTGTAAAAAAGACACCCAAAACTACGGTGGCTTGAAAAAACATGAAAAAAGTTTTTTTCTCACATTAACAGTCCAGAATTCAGTGGGACATCTGCAGGACTCAGATTCAGGGATGCAAGGTCCTTCTATCTGATTGCTTCGTGATCCAAGAGGGTAATGTCTTTGTTTACATGGTCACACTAGAATGCACCATGTCTAGGTTCCAGCCAGTGGGAAAGGGAAAAGAGTGGGGAGGAATGTATGCCCAGTGTCTTAGGTCCAGATGGAGAAATGGCACTCAATATTCCTGCTCCTGTGGAGAGAACTTAGTCATGAGGCCATATCTAATGGCAAGGGCGTTTGGGAAATACTGGGAGCTGGGTAATCAGTGCTCAATTATTACAGGAAAAAGGAGAATGGGTTTTTGTGGACAGCCAGCACTCTCTGCCACATCTTGGTTGTACAGTACCTATTTTAGGCTTGATTCAGCTTCTTGAAAATTTCACTAATCGCAGAAAGAGGACAGGATATGAATCTGATCTCTTTCACTAAAACTGAGTCACGGAGCTATTTACATGCTAATGACAAGAGCTTGGATTTCACCACATCTTTGTTATTCATCCAACAATACACTTACCTAGAACATTTTTGCACGCCTTTATATTTTTGCACACTCGTATACTTCAGTGTCTTGAGTTTTCAGTAATATATATTTGAATCGAGGCTTCCTTAATTTTCTTTTTTTTTTTTGCCTCTCTTCTACCTCCTCCTAAATAACTTCTATTACTTCATTGATTGCAAAAAGAGAAGTGGAATGGGAATGAGTGAAAGTCACCACAGATAGTTCCGCAATTCCATACATAATAACTTCATGAAAACAACTTTAGAAAGTAAGATGTCTGAAAGTCCACAGTATGCTTACTTATTACATGAGGAATTCTGTTCTCAAAGGTAAAAAAATAACGTAGAATATGACCATATTTTAAGAAAATTCTGCTTTTCTTGAGCACAAGCAACTCAGATGGTAGGTGAAGATCTTCACAGGTGCTGGGGCCTTGGGCCAGAGGCTTCTGTGGCCTGTTCCTTGCATTAGAGATGGTCCACTTTCCCGTGAGTCTGCTGGTTTTCTGCAGCAACCTGAGTAGATGGTTGTGCAGTCAGTATGATTTAAATTCCAGTGTCAAGTCTCAGTAAGTTCCCTGAGCACGGATGAGGGAAGAGGTCTTTTGCCATTCAATCACCACACTACCATGTGGTGCTCATGTGACCCTGTGGCAAGGCTTTCCGTTTACTGTTTGTTTGTGGCTTCTCTGGAGATGGAGAAGGAGGAGGAGGGTGGAGTGTGGAGGTGGGAAGGGAGGTTACCTTAGGGGCACCATGGGAAAAAGCAGGTTCTTGACCCTTGACCTCTGGGTGGAGTTATTGGGAGCTCAGGAGGGGAGCGGAAGTGGGGTGGGATGTTATTCTTGCTAGAGAGGACATCTTTGACTTTTCATTAGGCATGAGAAGTATGGGACTGCTGGAGGGTGCTTCTAAAGTCATGTCTTTTCCAATAAACCTGGGCCAGTGAGAGACCCCTCTACTTGCCATTTTAATAGTGACCAGGACCTTTCTCCCAGCAGCAACAGCTTGTACATAGTGACAGCTTACCTGTGAAAGCTTAAAATAATTTTTAGCCAAGTGATTGATAGATCTCTGATTTAAGCCGTGTGGTTTCGGGGAATTGATGCATGGTATATGAAAGTGTGGAATTTTTGAAATTTGGCTGTATTAAACTTGAGGATCTCATAGATATATTCAACCACCTACACAATTTCTGTCCTTATTATCATGAATATTTGAAAATTGGCTAATTTCCAATTTATGTATGCAGTGTACTCTTTGTCTAATATTCATCTGTGTCTCTGATTTAACTACCCGGACTCTTCCAAAATGAGTTTCTCTTCCTCACAAGCTCTTGCATTAGAGAAAAACATTTATGATTCTCTGTCCTACTCCTATTTTGTGGCTGTTCCAATTATAATTGTGTGTATTCTAATTATATATCACATTAACTAGATGAAACATCTTGGAAGGAAGGAAAAACGTAACTTTTTATTCCTAGGAATAAGCTTGCTCACTGTTGATACCCAATGAGTTTGTGTTGATACTATTATAGTTTATGAAGCAGAATGTCTGCTCCTTTACTTGGCTTTGTAAGTCACTTTTCATTCATATGAAGCATCTAAAGATGTTTTACAGAACTACTCAGATTTCCATACAATTTCCTTTTGTTAAGTCGCATCTAATCTGGATATGCAATATGGAGGTGCATTTCTGGGAATATTCAGTTGTATAACACAGATTCCTAAGAAGTTACCTTGGAAATACAGGGATTTCAGGTTTGGTTGTAGTAGCTTGACTTGATGAGTTAACAGAAATGTGTATAGAAACTCTTCTAAACTTGTCGAACTCAGCCTTCTACTTCTTTCTAAATAATTTACTGGGGGGTATAGGATTCTTTTTTTGCCTCAATGAGATATTGCTTCACATACTTTGCTGCTATCTGAAGCACAGTTGTTCTCCAATAGTTCATTCTTAACATTTCAGAGGAGCTTTAGATGTTTTCCTTAGGTTTGTTAATGATAAAGGCATTATGAAACCTTCCCAGACAAATTCCACCTGGCCTCTTCTTGTTTGGTCCTTCCATAATACCAATTACTCAGCATTCGTATATTTTTCCACTTGTTTGGAAAGTTGCATATAGGGAGAGAGAACTTTTTAAAGTTAGGGTTGTCTAAAATCAACTAAAGTAACAGCATATATGAAATGCAATTGTTGCCACGACCTGGCACTAAATAGCATAAGTAGAATGATGAACTCATTAGAAGGCTTTTGTGAAACATCACAAGCTTTAGGGACCTCTCAATAGTCCCTTTTCAATATTGGAAACCCATTTAATGCCACTCTAAAACATTAAGATTTGTAGTTGAGGTTCGAGACACTTAAATGAGTAAGCAATGTCCTAAGTGGAAACCTGATGTATTATACTTTTTGGCCTTTCAAAGATAAAATCACAGAACCATAGAATATTGATAACAGGATCTTAGGTCTAAAATCAGCTGAACCTTGATCTCTGAAGATCTAATGATTCTGACAACATATCTTACAAAGGGCATCTGTTTATTTGGCTTATCAAGCCCGTGTTAAGAATCTTAACTTTGAATGACATTAAATTCTTCTCTCACTATAGGCAGAACACAACTAAAAATGAATAGCCTACTATATGTAAGTTATTTTATTTTGCAAGTGTTAATCAATGAATTTTATTTCTACCTCCTTGCTTAAGTCATTTTTCATTTGTAGTCTTCTACTTCTAAAGCTGGGTCATGAGGATTAGATGTCCAGGATAAGGGGACAGGCATTGGACTTCTGTTTTTTAAAAAAATTAAATTAAATTAATTTTTTAACTTTATGGTGACATTGGTTAACAACATCCGGTTTCAGCTGTACACTTTAACAGTAAGGCGTATATATATTTACATTGTGTGTTCACATTCCCATAGGTAGATTTCTTTCTATTACCACATATTTGACCCTTTTTACCCCATCTACCTCTCTCTCCACCCTCTGGTAACCACTAGTCTATTGTCCATGTCCTTGAGTTTCTGTTTGTTTGTCCTGTTTGTTTTGGCACTGGACTTCTTTAATAAGAAAATAGGGTTGAAGGCAAGGCTTGGTGGTGTAGAGAGTCCCTACCCACCCCCACCTTTACCTTTTTTAGCTTTAATTTAACTTAAAAAATGGAAGGTTTGGAAAACTTGGGTCACAGTTTTCCCATAGTGAAGAAAAATACGTCTTCCTCTATGGCATCTGAGCCATTTCCATCTTTGGGCTTTCCTAGAAGAGGAAGAGGTGTGTTACATAGTTGTGTGGGTGGCTATTTCCATTTAGGATCTGAAAGAGATTGCCTTTTGGGCTAACTTAAACTAACATGGGACCCAACAGATTGAACTTGGTTGTGCAATGTGGCTAGGGGGAGCTTTCTTGGACCTCTCCTCAATCCCATGTAGTATAAATAGGACCCAGGAGTTCTTAAAACTTCCAAAGAAGAACTTGCAAAGTGGCTACATTTAGATTCAGTGGGCCTGCCCAGTGTCCCAGTTTGATACTGTTCTAGTTTTCCCCAGTTGTTCCAGTGTAACTATAACATATCTTACTGTCTCTTGTAAGTGTCTTAGTTTGGATGACAAATTTTATTGTCAACTAGCCACAGAGCCTACTGAGATGGGAATGGTTCTGAGGCAGAAACAGGATCTGGACTGTTGGGCCGGAAGATTGGGTGTAGGAAAGGCCATAAATGTAGGAGCCCTATAGCATTGCTGAGAGCTGAGTTGGGGCTGTTGGGGCTCCACTAACCAGAGTATGCTACCAAGTTTTTAGTGAGCTAAGAGACCAGATCAGGGATGATTCCAGCAAAAGAGTTTAGTTAGGAATGCCAGCAACCAGACGAGTCTGGACATCAGGCCTAATACTAGGAAACTTCAGTGGTTCTCTGTCCACACATAAACCACAGCCTTCCTTCATACATCCAGATGCCATCTTGGAGCGTAGAGGTGTGTACGTAAGTGCATATGCCCTGGTACACACAGATATGGTGGAAGACTGAGAAATCTGCATTTTTCTAGACAAGTCAGAACATTACCTAAAGGGACTGTTTCAATTACTAAAGTGGAGCTAAGTTTTAAACAGTCTTGAGGAAAGTTAAATTCTCTCTCCTCTAACCAGCTGATAGAGGCTTGTAAGGAAGCTCAGAGCAGTTTCAGTCAAATTAAAGATTTACATCTTTCTTTGCATATCTAAGTTGCAGTATGCAGGTAAATTTGTAACCCCACTAATGTATATAAAAGCAGTCTAGTGTACTGATTAAAACAAATGGCCAGTGGAGTCAGTTTGCTTGGGCCAAATCCCAGTTCTGCCCATTATAAGCTATATAATTTTGTACTAGTTACCTAACTTCTTTAAGATTCTGTTTTTCCATGTAGAAAATAGGGATGATAATAATGCCTAACTCTGATGGTATTGTGAGAATTAAATGAGATGTATGTGCTGGGTACATAATATGCCTTCAATGAATGTTAGCGATTGTTATTATTAGTCTGGTAGTCACGGTTCTCTATCTTACAAGTTGTATAACTTATAAGTACATAATTTGCATCGATCCTACCTCTACTGGTAGGATTCAAACTCCTTAAGACCAATAGAATTTCTTTTATTTATATGGCACATGTTACGTTCTCCATGTACTAAAGATTATCAATAAATGTCCCTTCACCTGTTGATCATAGAAGGTTCAAGTTCTTCATAATATAATACAAGTCATTTTTGATTTTCTCTTTCACCTTCAATATTCTATTAGCAAATATTGTATTTTCTGCTTCCAAAACACACTTTAAATCCATTTACTTCTCTTCATTTCCTTTGCCACTACTCTATTTCAAGCCACTGTAATCTTTCACCCAGATTCCTGCAGTTATCTCTTCATTCGTATTCTCTTTTCCATTCTTGGTCTTCTCCCATCTATATTTTTTTAAAATAGCAAATGTGGTATATATAAATCAGATTACATCACTCCCTTGCTTAAAATACTTTAAGAGCTATCCTTGCCTTAGAATAAAACCCAACTTTTTTTTAAACCATAACCTATAAAGTCCTATATCAGGAGTTATAAATGCAAACTCCCATAGCTAGAGGCCAAATTGGCAACATAAATGAATGAAATAGGCTGTGTTGGGACAGTGGTGAATATGAGGCAATAGACTTTGTCTCAATGGAGTGGATCCAGCTGATTGTTGCCTCTGCTGGCAGATCTTTGGAACTTTTTGAAAATCCAGAAACTATTATATGATCTTGCCTTATTTTCAACTTTTGGTAATTAATTAAAAAATACACACATACAGCTATGGACCAAATTCAGGCCCGAGATCTCCGTTCTACATGA
>NW_011889307.1:623174-640628 GCF_000151845.1 Pteropus vampyrus | reverse complement strand
CTCACACACACACACACACCAACTTTAGGGACCTCATTGTCATTTTACACTCACTGCCCTGGTTTTCAGTTTTCTCTTTGTTTTTGGCCCTTAGAGGTTTTATAATTTCTTTCAAGCTCAGCTAGAAGAATGTTTGCAATATTTTATCTAGCATTTCTAGGTGTTTTGTTGTGAGAAGATTGTCAGGATTTTGGGGCTATAGTCTGCTATTTTTGGAAACAGAAATCACATTAAAATTATATATTTGTTGGTTTGATTTTTGTCTTCTCTCTCAAGGGACAGTGTGTTCTACAAGGGCAGGAACCTTGCCTGTTTAAGTCTTGTGTTGCACAAAGTGTTTGGTACATAATTGGCACTCATGACATATTTGAAGGAGTGAATCTTGATAATGTTAATGTGGAATTGGAGATGTAACTTTGCTCTGAGCTCCAGAGAACGGTAATTCTGTTTTACTCAACTTTGTCTCCTAGGGAATTTAATACAGTTTCAGGAATAGAGAGGATGTCTTCTATAAGCATTTGGTGGTTAATTTATCTTTATATACTAAATTATAAAAATAAATGGGGCTTTTAATTTTAGTTATTTTAGTAATGTTAAGATGGGTATTTACAGTATTATTTTTCAAAGTTTTCTCTGATCCCTAAAGCTATAAGTAAATTTTCCTCTATGTATTTCTTATAACTCTTTTTGCTTGGCCGATTTTGCTATGTATTTGTCTCATTTTCATTGCCGGACTTTAAGCTCCTGAGGGTGGTTCTTGTCTGTATTATTTTTTAATTCTCTACTGCATACAGGGTTTTTCAACCTCAGCACTGTTGATACTTTGGTCAGATAATTCTTTGTTTTGAGTAGTTGTTCTGTGCATTGTAGGATATTTAACAGCATCCTTTAGCCACCCACTGGATCCTCAGTTATGACAATCAAAAATGTCTCCAGACAATGTCAAATGTCTGCTGGGAGACAAAAATACTCTTAGTTGAGACTCATTAATTTAGAGTGCCTTACAGAGATTAAGTGCTCCCTGTTTCTTTATTACATAAATTCCATAGCAAATTTTGATTGAATCCCACAAAAGCAAACATAGTATTTATGTTTTCTTGAGGAAACTGGTCTGGCATTGGACCGTCCTCTTGTCTGATACTCCTGTCACCACTCATTGTCAACTTCTTCCTCAAAGCCTGTCCTCTCATTCTCATCTACTTATTTATAATTTGAAAACATCTAGAGGCTTATAGTTTTGTTGTGTAGCTTACGTGCAATGTTTCCATAAGGCATGTACTCATTTTCTGACAAATACTGTCGGTCAAACTTATATTCTAATGCACTTGCTTTACAGATGATGGACTTTCTAAGCACACACAGACACAGAAGATTATAATACTATTTGCTGTCCTAAATGAGCAAATTTTGGCCTTAGCATCATAATGTTTATTTTTCCTTTAGCAAGGCTACAAACTAATTTAATGACTTTTTGAAAAGGAACATTCCTGCTTTCTTATTTTTACATATTTTTCAGTGTTTTCAACAGTTTGGAATTATGTATAAAAATCTATACAATAAATTATGTTTTATAAAAAAGATGTTTATGTTAGAAACAAAGTTTATAACAAGTAACACATTTTAGGTAAGAAAAATAATTTTAGGCAATGAAAATTATTTTAAATAATGAAAATTGATGGTGGTGAGTCACAACAGTGCTATTACCTTCTCTTTCCCTCCACATTCTGTTCTCATTCTTAGGATATTGGATCCCCATCATCTTATGTGCTGTGACTGGCAACTGTGGCGGTGATAGTGGTGTTGAGGGGCTGGTGGTGATGGCGGAGGGTACAGAGTGGTGGTGGTGTGTGTAGATTAAATTTCATTATCTTCACTAGACAATCGAAGAAATAAGTTCAGAGAGAATAAATTATTTAAAAAAAATCATCTCAATAGTTGCAGTCAGAGCAAAATCTCTTTTTTCTCAGGGCTCTTTCTATCATAAGAAATATTCAGATAGTGATGGTATATTCTGGATATAGCTGAGGAAATGCAAACAGTGTTTCTCTGTCCCCTATCACTTAAGTCAACAGCAGTACAATGTCTGGAACCTTTCTTCAGGTAAGCCCTAACGGTGAAATTATTTCTTCCTGGTACTACTGCAGTATTTCCTGGCAGAACCCAAACACAATCTATGGCTCAGAGGGAAAATATCACAAGAGAAAGTTACAGAAGCAAACGCAGTGATGTAATGTTGTGGTGAATTAAGACATTTGTAAGGATAAAAGAGTAGAAGAAGCATGAAAAGCAAAGATTTTGAAGAATCATTCAAAGATGACCTTTTTGTTTTTCTTGAGAGCAAATATTAAGAGAAATTTAATTAATGAATCTGAATGCCAGACCCACACCAGACAAAATTTAGTTGTGTTTGTTTACTTAATTATTATGTACTTTGAGGCAAATTAATTGAAATTCTGAATAGTAACAAGAAAGGCAAATAATACAAGCACAGGTCTTCAAGTTTCCACCTCCGTAAAATATTGGAAAACCACCCCAATGAAAAATGATTTTAAATAATCTTATTTTTCCTACTATAAAGACAAAACATCAATTATAAAAATTTAGAAAACATAGTGAAAGATAACTATTGTAATTATTATGATTTATGTATTTCAGATATAAATATGCACACACACATAAATACATATATATGTATTTATGTATTTCTGTAGAAATATATAAGCATGGTATGGGAAGGAATATCTATATCTATATCATATCTATTTATCTATATCTACTACTCAATGAGGTAATGCAATAATGCATTAATGCTATTTTATTACCTGCTGTTTTCACTTAACTTTCAGTGAATTTCTTTCCAATTCATTAAATAATTTAATATTCTTCTGTAATATTATTTTTAATGGCTAAAGAGTAAATAAGGAACTTGTAATTATGTTACACGGTCGATTTGTTTTAAAAAAATTACTGCTTTGTAATTTTCATTTACTTTTTTATTGCCTCACTCTACCTAAATATTACAATTTCTATATTCTTTTATATATTATATTTATTTAACACTAGGCTTTTTAAAGCATTTTCTTCATAGCTTTATCTTACCTCATAGTCCTCAAGTTAAGTGAGTGAAAGGAGAGATTTGAGATACAAAACTTATATATTTCATTATTTCAAGATACTTTCCTGTCTCTGATTATTTGTTTCAACACTCTCAGGAGGTAAATTATTACCCCATTTTCAGATGAAAGAAGCAAAGAATGCAAATATTAAGCATATAGGGGCCTGCTCAGCTGTAAAATGGATACCACATTCAAGTATTTCTGAGCATTTGTCACTCTGAAATTTTTACCTTGGGTGTTTAACCCTTGTGATGTCATTTCCTGTTCCTAACCACCTCTGTTGGCCAACAGCTTTTGCTGCCTAGATATCTTACTTTCTTGATATTTTACCATTTTATTATCAGATAGACAGAACAATATGTTGATAGGTTTTGTCGATAAAAGCAAGAATGAAGCCTTTTTCTCCATTGGTTTTAGGACTAATTTGCCTTGGGCAGGCCTTTCTAACTTACTTTTTCTCTTGTTCAACTTTGATCTCAGTTGCTAATAATGTATGTTAATATTACAAATCCAATTGTCTTAGTATTTCATAATGTCAGTGAAATTCCATGTGACTTCCACATAAAGATTCAATTGGATCTAAAGAATTCAATTCATATAGATATTTTAAGATGATGTCATATTAATGTTAATAATTAAAGTAAACAACGTTAGTGAGTGTTCACTTATATGCCAGATAGTAAGCGCTATTTCTAAGACATTTTATTATAGAAAGCTTAAAACCTGTAAGAAAGAGTAGTATAATGGTTATCCATTACTCAGCTTTAATAATTGTCAAATTATGGCCACCCGTCTTCCTCTCCTTCCACTGTATTGTTTTGAAGTAAACACCAGACATCATATTATTTTACTTGTACATATTTCAGAGGGTAAGGACCCTTAGGCATTGTATATTGTTTACCTTTAACAAATAGACAGCCAGATATTACTCTAGTAAAATAGGTTTATTTGAGAACAACAAAAAACTGCAATTTTGGATGTGCAGTCTAAGGAGGAATCACCCCAAGCTGCAGAGAAACAAAGGAGAAGAATGCTCTTTAAGGATTTGGGAGGAGTTATTGTTAATAAAGAGTTAATTGGAAGGAACTGAAGGTTCAAAGTATAGTGACTTTTCATTAGCTGAGATGGCTGTCTCCCATTGGCTGAGCTATTACTGGGTAAGGAGGAATCTTTGCTTCCTCCTGCTGAGTCAGTAAAGCAGTATCACTTCCTAACAGAGATGTGAGGTACCTCTCTTCCTGTGGGGTCAGTATTGTGTGTTGAGTGACATGTGCATGAGAATTCTCTCTTCTAGCCTCCCGACTCCATTTTAAATAAGGTTTCTGTTTATTAATTTTTACAATATTTAAAATTATTCTTCATTTTTAAGTTTTTATTAAGTTATAACATACACACAGAAAATTACATAAAGCATAAGTGTACAACTTGATTAGTTTTTGCAAATAGACCACATTGTTATGATTAACAAGAAACAGAACATTACCAGGGCCACAGAAGCCTTCCTTGTGCCAATTTCCAGTCATGTTCCCACCTCCCAAGATTACCAAAGGTAACTGCTGTCTTGACTTTCAATATCAGAGGTTAGTTTTGTCTGTTTATGAACTTGGTATGTATATGATCACACAGTAACAGAGTCTAAATTCAAACTAACTTTGCCTGGCTCCAGAATCAGAGATCTTAATCATTGTGCTTTTAAGGCAGCCCATTTTTTCAGAGTTAACTGTAATTATCTATATAGTGTGTATCTACAAACCCACAAGCTTTGTAGAGAAAGGTGCCTTATTCTGCATGGCTCTGTGCCCAATGACTGGTTTTCCAATTCTGTATCTATTTCTTGGAGAGTAAATGTTCCACCCCCTTTAAAAAAAAATTGTTAAAAGTCATTCATTACAACTAAGAATTAGAGTATTGAGCAAGAGTGGGTGATGACTTTGGAACTGAAAAGGAAGAAGGAAATACGCTCAGGAGAATGTCATCTGACTCTATTGAAAAGCAGGATGCTTATGATCTGTACATGTCTACGGAATATGGTTCTATAATAACTTTCAGGAATAGGTTCTATTAACTCACTTTCAAGAGCATAAATAGGAAAGTGGGAATTTTAAGGTCTAATACATGTACGTAAGTGCTTATTTTGCTCAAGTAAATGCAAAAATATTATTATAACTTTTTAAAAACCTAGTCTTAGCTCTCTTTTTTTCTGAAGCTATTGGGAAAATAAATAACTTAGTTGAAATTTTTATTAATAAACTTAGGTATGACAGAATATATTTTATTTGTAAACAGGACATGGTAAATTTATTATGAATATTTATAGATATCACAAAATAAGAGCTCTATTTCTTTTAAAGTTTTATAAAATCTAAATAGGTGCATAGCTAGAGTAATAGAATATGCAAGAATTTTCAAACTGTAAAACACGAATATAGCAAGTATAGCACAATATCATTTCGTTACCAAAGAACTAGCTAATGTATGATTCCTCTCACCCCCCACATTGTATTTTGTTTTTTTTCTTGTTGTTGGTACAGCTTTGAGAAGTTTTGGTTGTGAATGCACAGCTCATAAACATTTTTAAATTGCTTATCAAATCATAGACCAAAATTATATTTTTAGAATGTAATTTTAGAATCTCATTAGGCAGTGAACTCATTCATCATAAAACATCATACATTGTTTGTTTTAGAGAGAGTACTGAACAGCTCATATCCTTTGCTTAAAAATAGACTTTTTTTTTCTCAAAGCAATTATCTTCTCTTTAGCCCAATTTTCTATTCTCTGATATTCAACAAGACTTCAGTGCCAATAAACTTTTATTTTACTATGCTGATCATGAAATTATACCACTTTCTTTTCTATTTGCCTCAAAGCTGTGGAATTTTACATGTATTTTTTTGTCAGAAGCATATATATTCAGATAGAGTAAATCCTCTATGTTTCGACTCTGATTGCTAAGAGCAGTTTTTTCTGACTATTAAATGTAAGAGGCAGTTAAGTGGTTAAGAAAAAAAAAATTTAAACCAGACAGCCTTGTTCAAATTCTAGTTCTGCTACTTACTAGCATGTGACCTTGGTCAAGTTACTTAATATCTCTATGCCTCAGTTTTCCTATCTGTGAAATGTGGGATAATAGTAATAGCGATCTCATTGAGTTATTGTGAAAATTAAGTGGGTTAGTATATATCAAGCCCTTAGAACTCCGCTGGGCATATATTTAGTGTTGCATAGGTGTTTTTATTACTATCCTGAAATCTATTACTTTCCTTTGAAATTTTAACAAAATTCAAAAATAATTCATAATCTAAGAATTGTTTTTTACAATTTTTAACGTGCAGCCAATAATGACTCGACTCTGTCCAGAGAGCCTAGAAGCATTTTTCATAAGTTTATAGATAATATGTGTAAAGTTTTCTTCATCTTTCCTTTAATCTTTTACATGTTCATTTGCTCATTCAAGTATCCCTATTTATTGAACACTTACTATGGTCCTTGAGTATTCAGTAAGGAACAAATAGGAAACATTCTCTGCTACCTGGAAGCTTATATTTAAGTCTCAGAGCCAGGCAATAAAGATAATAGGGCACATTTGCTTGGTAATTTCTCTCTTGATCCCCCTGCCCTGAACATCATTTTGAAGCAAATGTCTACTTTTATCTTCACTGTATATTAAATAATGTGTTAGTTGTTTGCTTTAAAAAATCACTATGCCTCTTTAAATGAAAAATGTGGTAAAATTTGGTTTTGGAAATGGATGTAGGGATAACATGCCAACTCTCTTATTTAATTCATTTGTGTTTTTCTCACTGATAACATTAATCTATTTTCTTATTTAAAAAGTTTCATCATGACTAACCCTTGAAGTTGGGAAATTTATCTTTAGCTCTAAGTTTATCAGAGGTTCTCAGAACGCTCACACTTAAGACTGGGAAAAGGATGCAGCTGAACAGCAATATATCAACAATATGTGTTGAAAAATCGGTTCCTTGTTGACTGTATACAAAACACAAATTTCTAAAAGTTCTCAATGGCACTACTTCCTCTGTGGATTATGCAGGAAGTGCTTTTGTCTGAATAGTCATTCCTGTAGGAAAGCCTTCAAAATCAATTCTCTTTATAGAGCTAAAGAATGCATGTGTGTTAGGATGGGATGTGCAAAAGAAGGTAAAGAGGGAGAGAAGAGACAGATTTTTGTGGAATACTGAATCAGACAAGCACATGTGCCTAGTATAATTAAAGAACATAATCTGAAGGTAGCAATAGTACTGAATTATATGAGGTACTTTGTAGGCTGTCACTTGTACCACGTGTTTAAAATAAACTAATAGCAACAATGGACACTAATTCAAGGATTAAGGAAAACGATGGTGGGGGACTAGTTTTTTTATTAAAGAAAAAAAAGAGCAGTGAAAAACTATAATTGTCTGGATAATTAGGGAAGAAATATCATCCTCTCGATGGAATTATATAGGCCCATAAGGGCTTAGTATGTTCTTTTCCCTCAGTTACCTTGACTTTGACTATAAGCTGCTGTGCTTCATTTTGGATTGAAGATATTAAAAAGTGAACTCCAAGTAGGGGTGATATGATATATTCCTGGAGTCCTTTTTAGTGAAGTGATTTTCAACCAGGGGTTGTTGCATGTGGATACGTGTATAGAGTTGTGAGGATTTTTCAAATAATCTCCTCAGACTCCACCTTTTTGTAATTAAAAAAAAGTTCTCCTGGTGATTCTGAAATATCTCATAGCCTAGTCAGACATTTCCATCTCCTATCAGAACACACTTTTTAGGAACTGTGACTAGATTGTTTGTAAAAGATCCATTAGTGTTCTAGAGGAGTAAGTTAATGTCACATAAGAATACTTTCATCTTAATATGAACCTTTTTTTAAATGAATGTTGGCCCAGACCCAGAAAGACTAAGAAGCTGTATAAGTGCAATTTTATATGTGAACAGTACAAGTAAATTAAGGTGGAATAATGAATGCTGTTAGTGTGGTGGCTGGGATAGGAAGGACTGAGATGCTTTCTAATGGGTTGAGGTGTGGAGGTTAGCTAATCTGGAGGCGAAGGTCATTTCTTTAAGAAGAAAGACACACACACACACCCTTTCTGAAAAGTGGGAGTATACCTCAGAGATATTTGGGTTTTCCAGCACATGAACCACTCATTGCACATATGCAACACTTAAAATATTAAATCCAAGCCTTTAAATGTCTCCTTGGTCTGACCTCAGTTTGCATGTCAAAAAAGGGTTATCTTTAAACTGATAAATTGATCCCAGGAAGGGAAGATCACCTTTATAATGGTGGTGGGAGATTTTTGTCAGGGCGACAGTCTAGTGTGTTAACCAATATCAGTGTGTGTGTGTGTGAGTGTGTGTGTGTGTGTGTGTGTGTGTGTGTGTGTGCCCCTTCCTACTTTACCTGTGGCCAAAAGGATCTCTTTCAGTTCCTCTTACTGTTAATTTCACATAAATAATTAGTAAGACAGTTCCAAGAACTGAACATATATTTTTTTATGAGTCTTAATCTTGGCAGATTCATACTATTTTATTACATAGAATAAAGCTAATAAAATATCTTGGGACAGTCTTCATGCTGGGGTTCGGGGTAGAAATGACTCTTCTCTGGTTTTGGAGACTGAAGGGTTAATGATGAAGCAAAGCTGTCAAAATCAGAGGTGTCTCAAGTCATGGTTTTCCTGGGAGTGTTCTCCATTTCTTTCTTTGAATGAATGACCTGAGTGAGAATGCTAAGATTTTCCTTCTTTACTCCTTTCAAAATCAATGTTACAGACATTCCTTTATGGTAACCTTACATTAATAATACGCAGGTATACAAGCTGGCAAAGTCTGATATGACTGGGTAAGACATCTAGCTATGACTAAAACACATCAATATAAAAAACTGTCTGGAAATGATCTCTTACTGTAAATTTTCCCAGCACTTGTTATACATTTTAAAAAGCCTTTTTATTTAAGAACATTTATCCGAGAAAGTCTAATTGAGAAAAATATTACATTGGTGAAACGCTCTGCTCAAGACAACTGCTGCTCTTTCTTTTCAGATTTTAAAACCTAACTCCCAAATCACAATCTGTATTTAAGCACTTCAAATAATAATTACCTCTGTGGAATGAACAGAAGTCCTTAAAAGGGACTGCCGATTTCCCTGCAATCTTTTACAGAGTGAGCAGAGCTATATCCACTGATAACCCAGCTGCCGAGGAACTGAGTAGAGCCGGCTCCAAACTTCTCAGCTGTTGACAGGCTTGACTTGCTGAGAACACTGGTTAAATATAGCACGCGCAAGCCAGCTCCTCAACAAAGTCATTGCTCTGACGGTGTTGTGAAGGGAGCAGAAGACGAGAAACCTAATCTCAGAACCCAACAACACCTAGCAACAGTTGAAAAAACTTTTAAACAAAAGTCTAGCTGGGTGGGAGATATACAACAGCCTTCAGTTTCTGCTGATCGGGATTTCAGGGAGAAGAAGCTGCTTTCCCCTTCTCTCTACTCAGTTTCCTGCATGACTTCAGCTATTGGCTAGTCCTAGGAAAGAAAGTGGGAAAAGCTTTTTCCTCTGTATTCTTTTGGGCTGGATAGTTTTCCAAGACTCCAATCTCTCTTGGGCTGTGGGACAAGCCACTGGGTTCTTCAAAGGATAAACTACCCCATAAAGGACATACCCTTGGTTAAACAAGCTGCTGTCAGGTAAGACCAAAATAAATAGCTACTTACTCTTTTAAGAAATTTCTGCTTCCACAAGAAGAGAGTTCTCTCCGATACTGTGTTGTCTGTTTCCTTTGATTCTTACTGTTCCACTCTGTGATAACACACTTAGGAATTATGATAATGATTGTGAATTATTTTTAAAGAATCGGAAACATCATGTCTTTCTCCGAATTATACTGATTCTGTTTTAAACACTAAGATTGTTATGATGTTTTAATAGCCATCAAAGTATTTCTGCCAAGTTATCATTCTTCAGCAGGTAACAAATATGACAAAGGACAATTTCACAGCTCCTTTCACAATTAGAATGGCTAACCAATGGTAGGAATATTTCCCCAGAAGCAAAATAACTCATTTATTGAAACTAGCTGAGCAGCTTGTGTGGTAAGTGGGAGGAAAGTCCCACACGGTGTTTGTATTGCTGTACTTTTGACTTGCTGCTATATGCTTTCCCTTTGCCTGATTCTCTGATTACACTGGTACACCTCGTGCTGGTTCTGACCTCATTACTTTACAGTCACCCCAAATGCTTCTGACTAAGCACAAAATATGCCTGGTATTAGCTCATTACCTTTGCAGTTGTTGAATACGAACTATTCAGGAGAATGTCATTTTGTGTGCGTGTGTGTGTGTGTGTGTGTGTGTGTTTAAATTGAGCAATTGCTTGTATACAGATAAAACAGGTTCTGATTTTTAAAACTAAAATCAAATTTATTACAAAAAGTCCTTTCTTAAGTTGCATGCATGTGTGTATGAGGGTGTTTACTATAGTATAAAGGAAATCCTACTTTCATCTGTTAATATATTGTCTCACCTTCCATGAATTGCAATGCTCTTTTCTCAGAATTGCTTAGTTATCAATTTCGCTTTCAATCTGACAAAAGTTATGGCTGTACATTGGTGATGTGGTTAGTGTTGACACCTGGTGTCTGTAGTTGCGTTGGATTTGTACAAAAAGTTTGTTCCTTTAAATGAACTTGATAATTTGAATAAATAGCCTAATCTAAGGATAATATTAAAGAAGACACAGATGAACATTTTAAAAGGAATTATTTGAGTCTATTTTGCCAAATAAAGAATTTACCCGTCAGTTTTGAACAAATTGTTGACAAATATATCAATCCTTTCAGTAAATGTTCCTATTTTAAGAAAAACTTTTAGAAACTTTAAGAAAAATTTTCCTGAAATCATATATATTTCAGTATGTATTATATTTCATAATTCTGATTATAAAATTAGTTTAAAAAGTGAATGAAGTTAATTAAATATAATTAATGTATACAAGTAATATTGTAAACTGCACTTGGATAATCATGGGTATCAGAGAATGAAACTCCTGGTGCTTTAGTGGAAATGAAATATCTTCTTGAGTTTTGAAAAGTCAGAGCTAAATGCTTTACATTTTTCTTGTTTTTATCTTAGGAAGGGTCACATTGTTGGCTTACAAATGTACATGCAAGGCCAAAATTTACCATTAGTTCTAGGCATGTAATTTCTTTGGGAGTCAGTGGAACAGTGTGTAGATAATCCAGTGCAGCATTTAGCTCTGAGTGAAAGCCATGTTTTCTGATGAATTGAACTTTTGAGTATCATTGTCTTTATGGCTGTAAATTTACCACTGAGAATCAAAAATAGCTCAGGTTAAACCATGTGGTTTCCTCTAGTATATGAACAATCAGACTCTCCGTGAGCCATACAGATTCTGTTCTCCTGTTCCCTCAAGTTCATATTTCTGTGTTATTTTGGAATCCTCCTTTTCTCCTTCACCATCAGAGTTGTTAGATTCCATTACCATGTCTTCTACCACACTAAGGCCCATTCCCTTCACCCTCAGTCTGTATTATAACAGTGCTGCTCCCCTCCTCCCCATCATTGCCATCCAAACCATCTTGCCCATGACCATGGGTTAATTTTCCTAAAGCATTGCTATGTTTGTCTTCCTACTCTTCGGTTATCTTCTGGGACTTGTAGTTGCTGCCAAACACCTAGGCTGGGTATTTTGAAAACCTTCCATCATCTGGCACGTACTTAACTTTTCCAGTCTCAGCTCTCACTATTCAACAGCAAGTGTCCATTCCTTTGCTTCAGATTCTTTCAGATTTTGGGCCATTCTCCAAACACATACACAGCGCACATTTCAATGTTCCACCCCTGCCTGTTTTCCTCCCCACACCTGGAGCACCTTTCATCCCCTTTCCTGTAGACACTGTGTTTACCTTTTAGAACCCAGATCAGTGTTTTCTACTTTCACAATGATATCCCAGACCATTCCTTTTAGAACTGATTCCCTTTTAGTTTAGACAGTTTGGTGCTCTGTTAAAATTAGAGTACTTTAGAACAGAGTTTCCCCTTTTAAATTCAGAATATTTTAATAAAGATGATTAGGTACAAAGCATCGTCTTAAGCATTGCTTAGCTTTGGAGCTTTTCAGGCCCATGCAAATTGTGGATGTCCTATTAAATTTTTGGCTCCAGATTGCTAATGATGAATATGCGAGAAAGTGTAGATAAGTACAAAATTAAGAAAAACAACTTTAAGTACAATTAGTAGCTTTATTTTTTAATTTTTTAATTTTTTAATTTTTTTTAGGTGAGGCAACCCTTGGTTGATCTCACAGATTGCAAGGACCTTGTCAACTTACAATCCCTTATTATTTTATTTTATTTTATTTTATTTTTTACGCCTATGGCACCTGGTCTTCCTAGGTGATCTCCTATCCAAGTACTAACCAGGCCTGACCCTGCTTAGCTTCCGAGATCAGACAGGATCGGGTTTGTTCAGGGTAGCATAGATATAGGCCAGTTAATAGTTTTTTATCTCAAAAATTTCTTAAGGAAACTCTTCATAGTTTTCCCATGCACAGAAAAATTACAAGTAATTGTAATTATACAGATGTACCCAATTGTGGAGATGATTTACCTTCTCGAGAATGAAATAGAAAGGGGATCTATAAAGACTATATGTATACATGTATATCTTGTGTATGCACCAAGACCTGTAAATGCTATTAATGCATATATTTTTGTTATTTTTTGGTACCAGATTCTATATATAGTTACCTTTGGTACTATATATTCATTTAAATTAGAGCTCCTTCTAATTATTGATCATCATGGATTAGAATCTGGCCTTGAATATTAAAATATTTAAACATGATGTTATAATCCTTTTTTCCCCTAGATATATAAAAAAAGAGACATTTCTTAGTTTTGTTTTTAATCACTCATGAAGCTTATAGCCTTATTGTGTAAGATCAAATATGAACCATGATTTCGAAGCAATTTTTTTTGTTTATCAAAAGAAAAACCTTATCTTTATATTTTAAGATGGCCAAGGAGGTTAAAATTACTCTTCTAAATGGGTGTTCAGCAAGAATCACTATGGGATTTTCCTAACGAAATTAGTGAAATATTTAATATATTCATTTAGCAGTGGTTGCCCTGTGGTTATAATTTTTACTTTTTCCTTAGAAGCAAAACTTTCTGGTAAAATACATATCTAAACTAACGCTAATTTTTTTTTCTGGAAGATGAGCATTTCTTCATAAAACAGATACCCTAAGAAATAGGATTTTATAGTTTATTTATCACATTTTCACTCATTTGTCTCATCTTGTTTTCTCTAAACATGTGGGTTTTAGAAAAACAGCATCATGGGAAGTGAGAGGGCAAGTTTGAGATCTGTTTTAGCAGAAAAATTTAAGAGAAAAAAGATTGGTGAGAACTTGTTAGGAAATGACATTAAAAACTTGCAACATGTTTGTTTATACATTTATTATTTTATTATATATAGCAATAGAATAAAAGATATACTAATAAAATATATTCTGTTTCCTTAAATCTGAGTTGTGGATTTAAGGACATGTTTATTGGTATGGAAGAGGAGGCTGGAAAGACTAGTAGCACAGGCATACCAGATGGCCTGGGTTCATATTTCAACTCACTGTGATCCTAGGCAAATTACTCTCTGTGCCTCAGTTTCTTCATCTATAAAATGAGGATAATAATACTATCTTCTTAATGGAGTTGTTTTGAAGATTAAATGAAAACACAGTTGTCTGATAGACTTTTTAATAAATTTAAGTGATTTTTGCTTTGTTATAACACCTTAAATATAGTTATATGTTTATTTTAATCTTCGTTGCACACAAAATTCTTGGTTACAGATAGTCTGTGAACTCAAGTTTATAGATCATAGAAAAAGCAGAAGAATGTATTGCTTAAACAGAAGAACCCTGTTTGGGACATACTTTGCTGCTGGGTACTCTAAGCAGACATAGTTTGAATGCCAGCCAATAATTTAGTATGGAATTTATGTTTTAAACCCTCCCTTCTCACTCGGCAGTCTGCTGTCTTATAGAATTATTACTAAAAAGGCTAAGAAATTACTCATGGCATAGACTAATATATGGTTTCTATATTTGTACTTGTAGATAAAGTATGTTTACGTATAGTGCTTGGGCGTCTCTTTTATAGCTGACTACACTGGGTAATGTATGGATGGCAATGGAAACTTCTTCCTCCATGGAGGGATATATTATTAAATTTATCATTCTTTATTTCTTCTCTTAGATGTTTTGTTTTGTTTTACTAACCTAGTAACAGATAAAAAGGAAAAGACCAAAAAAGGTCATCTCATGCTAGCTTCAACCTGACCAAATAGAAATGAATTCTTGCTATTCATTGCCCTTAATCCTATTCATTCTTCTTAAATATGTCAAGAAAGTATGTTCCAAGACAAACAAAAATAGTGTTATATCATAAATATGTGTGTGTATATTATGGGGTGATTACTATTCTGTATATTTAATTTAACAAAAATATATGAAACATTGTAAGCAAGGAAGTTTCTTAGTAGCTTTAGTGCCAACAAATCTTATGCAGGGTAGTTATGGCTTACACTTCTTGATTTTGTTTTATTTTTCTCAATTGAAAGAATGAGTTTCTAAAAGATATGGCAAACTGAGTTTTATAATTGTCGTTCTCTAACGAAAATCTTGTAGAAAGAAAGGAGAGAAGAAAAGAAAGAAGGAAGGAAGGAATGAAGAAAAGAAAAAAGGAAAGAAGAAAAGAAGGAAGGAAGGAAATAAAAGAAAATAAGGAAAGAATTTTTCCTGGCTTTACAAAATACATTATAAAGGTTCTAGGGCAAATAATATAGGAACCTTAGGAAAATATATTGGATTATGTTCTTTTTCTCCCTTAAATGGTCAGTCCTATTCTTTAGTTAATCAGAGAAGGGAAAAGGCAGCTCCTTGTGGCAGAGCTGAGGCAGTCTCAAAGGCCATGCAGTGAGTTGTGGAAGAACTTAGAATAAGAAAAGTCAAACATGAGTTGAGCAGCTCTCTTTGGCTGTTAACCAGCTGATTGCAGAACTCAAGAAAATCCCAGCAGAGAGATGAAGAAACACAATGTTAACCAGTACCCTAGTCCCTGAAAGCTTTGTTTAAGCCACAGCAGCACTGAAAAGTCAAAAGAAGGTTGGTGTTGCTTTTTCTTTTTGGGAAATAATATCAGTGTGCATAATATTGGGTGATTTATGTATTTCTGAGATCTGTGAAAGACTAAAAAGAATTTTTAAAATGAATACAGAATTTATCTCAAGTGATCTGACTTTAATTGAGTCCTGAAAGTTTAGGGATTTCTGTTTTTGCTTTCTCTCTTGGTTAAATGCTGTCGCCTTCCTCCTTTACCAAAGCAGATGAAAATGATAATTGTTGCTTCACTAGTCAAGGACCTTATACATCTACACTTGAAAACAGTCTTTTTTGCTCTTGCAATAATTATAACTGTAGTCTTCTGAAGTTACTTTAAAAGAATGAATTATCTGATGCTTATCTTTGTAAGGAAAAGGTGTAAGGAAGCCATGCAATGGACGTATCAGAGTTAGCCAAATGCATTCTTTAAAAAATGATTATCTTAAGATTTAAAGCCAAACTACAATTCGATTGAAAACAGTGGACTGTTGACATCATCAAGATAGTCAACTTGCCAACTAGCCTTGTTTATCTAAAAGAGCTTTGCAAAAACAAAGTCACACACAAGTCATAGGCGATACAGTAATATGGATAAATAGACTTTATTTTTCCTTGTATCTCTTTAATATACTTATGTCTTAAGTAACTCATTTTAGGGCTGCTTCTTTGACTGAGGTACCACAGCACAACAGGAAAGGAAGAGGTATTGCTGAGTTCATAATGCTATTTCAGTGTGGCAGCCTAAGTACATGAGGAAATGACACTCTGGGCCTGTATTTGGAGCCTTGCAGTTACTGTGACGACAACACACACTAATGGAAAACAAAGATGGTCTGCTTGTCAGGGAGAGCCAGGAAGAGTTTTGCCAGCTCAGATTTTTCCTAATTATTCTATAAGTCTTGAAATGTGACACTGGAGGTATTCAAGTCTCTTTGTGTTTCATTAACTGTTTAGTAAGTGACACATGCTTGAAGAGCAGCCTGGTATTTGGATGAGGGAGGGGCCTTACACATGAGCTTAACTTTCACATGCTGTCTTGATATCATCTTTTGGTTTGGCCACCATCAAACCAACTGCTTTGGTCACACACAGCCTGTTGTTTCTTTGGTCCTTAAGGAAGCCAGCTGCTTTGGTAGAATCTACTCTTCAGGGGCCCCTCAACTGTGGGTAATATATCCCCACCTTCTATATTCTGCTTATTTCATAGATCGTTGCTCAGCATACCGTATGCTCTGACTAATGCCTGGGACATCTCAATTCCAATTCTTATGTAATGATATAATAAATAATATAATAAAAAATATGTCATTAACAATGTGTTACTATACTTATGTCACAAGACTACAGATTAGAGTTATGTTTTTATTTTATTTCTTCCTCTGACTTATCGTCATTTATAGAATCAAAAAATTTAACATACTACTCATGAATTAGTTATAGTTATAAAAAACAATTTATTTTCAAAAAACAGAAGTTATATTATGTGTATGCATTTGAATTAAATGCTTGTGTTTGGCTAGAAGCTTTAAGTAAAATTTTCTATTTAAACTATTATTAAACTCATTGTATTATTGAATTAATCAAGGTTAATTAGTAAAGCCTGTGTAAAAATATTTATAACCAAAGTTCATGCTCTTTTTACTGCTCTAAGAGATTGCTGTTCCACCAGGAGAAAGTCATCTACCTTAGCTACCAATGGTGATGATATGGACAAATACAATTAATTAGAAATATTTCTGGTCTTAAAGTCAGATTCTGTATTCTAACCTCAAAGAATTTCAAGTACCATTGATACTCTGAGCCTCAGCTTCCTTATTTGTAAAATTTATAATGTTCTACCTATCAATGCATAAATTGCTGTCCAGAGCAAATGAATAAGTATAGGAAAGTAAATATAAACTATGAAGCAATATTAAAATATGATATTGTAGGTGGTTTTAATACTCATCTCTATCCATTCATATTGTCAAAAGACATTTTTTAAAGAACTATGATACAAAACTTTGTGAGAATGCAAGAGTCCCAGATATCTGAAGAATGATGACCAAAAAAAGTAACTAGAATAACAGAAATAGCCACTGTTTGCATTGCACTCTATTCTTTTATGTTTAACTGGACTCCTTTTTCA
>NW_011889307.1:610883-623124 GCF_000151845.1 Pteropus vampyrus | reverse complement strand
CACATATTATATATCTATATATACTTATTTCATACATATAAATGATGGTAATAATAACTAGCTTATACTAGAGGTTGTTCTGTAGAGGTTGTGCCAAGCACTTTACATGGGTGATTTTATTTACTTCTCATAACAACCATCTCAGGCACTATTTTTATCTCTGTTTTATGGATTAGTAAAATGAGTCTTATAGATGGTAAGTATTTACCCCGTGGTAGATTTGAAATTCAGACTCAGGCAACTTGACCTTATTTAGCCCATAGTTTCAACCACTTTCTTGTAGCCAGTTGTTCAAGGAAGTCCTCCACCTAGATGACTATGAAATGTTTTAGTGAAAAGTGTAGAATGTGACACTTCAGGGAGTCAGTTTCCCCTTCACTCTGAAAAGATTCACTAAGAGTAAAGAACAAAGAGTTTCAAGGCCAATTAAGGCTCTTCTCCAGTGTTCCGAGGTGGAACCAGAAGCTTCAGTGGTCAGTGGAATTTAGCAACTCAGAAAGAGCTCATGCCTGGGGCACTGGATTGCAGAAGCTATTCTTCCAGTTACTGATGGGGCAATGTGGTTCCTGGTTTCTGCATTAATGAGTTGATTCCCTGGGAGATAATGCCATGGGATAGTTGAATTTTTGTGTTATTATGGCTAGTCTTGTAGCCAGACCCTTTGATACCATTGGAGTTTTGGTCTGTTGTTGCTCCTGTTGACAACTCAGAACCTCACCTTCCATTGTAACATTTGAAATGTTCTGCAGATCTCTACCTTATTCATAAGCACTCAGTTTTTTAAGTAGGTTCAAGAGGGAATCCTACTAAATTCTTATTTCAGCTGTTGGTAGCAGTATTTCTTGAAGTAGCCTTTGGTAGTATGTGTATATTGGTTGGAGGAAATGGTGAGGAAGGAGACAGAAGGTCTCATTCCATATAAGAGCTCTTATTGACTCTCAGTAACTTTGTTTAGGTAGTGAGTTGTCAGTCTGGCGGCATGTTGTTCCTTCAAAAAAACAAAAACAAAAACAAAAGCAAAAACCCAGAAAGCTTGCTACAGTTTAAGGAAAATTACCTGATACTTTTCAGCCAGTTGTCAGTTGTTTACTGCTGTGGAGCAATGGAATGAGATATTTTATTGGATATTTTATTTAATTATTTTATCTTTATTAAACAAGAGATACTTTTAATGATGCTAAATGTCTAGCTATTTGGATATAATTGGAATTTTTGAGTTTCTATTTATATGTATGGCGTTTAACTTTTGCAATGGTCTGAAGTAAAAGGAGAGTAGTTCTAATAAAATTTTGATGGAGCAGACAATGCTTTGCTGTTTCTTATGCCAGTGGCCATAAATACTCTACCTTTCCAGTGTGTCAGATATCTCTGGTGGTGAGATTGAATGTCACAGGAAGATGAATGTTTCATGTGAAGTGAACACATAACAGAATGAATCTCCACCCTCTCAGAAACTCTATTCTATGAATTGTTAACAGTATATTGTCACAACTATATTAGCATACCCTAACCCCCACAACACACTTTTACACACTCATTATTGGTCAATGCATAAGACTTATATTACTACTTACCTGACAGGCTAAATGTTTTCCTGAAGCAAATATACTCTTTGCTTTGTGGCATGGACCTATTTAATCCAAAATAAAGATATTGATGTGTTATATTTCATCAAGGCCCTCTGTTTTATTCACATGATCTTTCCTGATTTTTTTTACAACAAATAAACTCAGAATTTCCCTTTTGTCCTCTCCTATCTTTATGTAGAAAGGTATAACAGTGTAAAAGGAGGGAAAGAATTAGTATTCTATTTTTTGGTGACAAAGGGCTTGATTGGTTGGCTCTGGCAGTATAGTTTGTTCTCATTTAATTATTCTAAATTTCTTTTGGCAACAAAACTAAGTGAATCTAGCTAATGCTTCTTAAATGGAAGATATTAACAGTTTGTCATATTCATTCAGGGGTTATCTAAGATATTCCGTAAGAGCTACTCATTCTCTTAGCACCTCTGCACCTGGTCTGATTTCAAGGAGGAATGGAGGCTCTGAGTCTCACAGTGTCAGATCATACAGCTGAAAACTGAGAGAGTAGAAACCTCTAGACTCTGAGCTCACGTAGGGCTCTAAGATCATCTAGTCTTGTGGTTCTGAACACTTCCTATACATTGGAATCACCTCATATGCTTTAAAAATGCAGATGCCCAAGCTATGCCCCAGAAGTTCTAATTCAAGTTGGCCTGAGTAGGTGCCCAAGTACTCATCTATTTTAGAAGCTTTTATGTGATTTGAATGTGCGTCCAGGGTAGGAATCAGTTATCTAGTATAATCTCATCATTTTAAAGAAGATGGTACTAGGAAGAGGGAAGAGAAGTCACTTGGCTAAAGGTTCAAAGTCCTCGTATCTTAGGCTATTGCTCTTTCTATCATATGATCATAATAAACAACAAAGTAGCTAATGTTTAATGAGCACTTTCTATGTATTAGGTATTAAAACCCCATTAGGCAGATATTCATATACTCCACATTTTACAGATAAGTAGGCTGAGGGAATCGTCCGTGGCCCCCCAATAAGCAGGTGGCAGATCTGGGATTTGAGTCCAGGCAATTGGACTATCAATTGGTGCTCATAATCTCTTAATCACTTTGCTGTTCTGGAGCCAGCTCTGAGAATATAAGGTGTTGAATGCAAGCTACTTCCCTGCTTCAGCATCAAGAGCCTTGTGGCAGCCAGCTTTGGTGCTCTGGGTTCCCACTAACTAGGTTATCTGCTTGACTAGAAATTGAGTCCTTGCCTTCTTCTCTATTTTCTGAATAAGGGGACCAATTGGAGGCAATCCATTCTCTTAGAGACTGTCTCATGATGCTTCATTTACCCCAGGGACTTTGTTTCTTATATCGTTTATCCTTTCCCTTGTCGATCAATTTAATATTTTCTGCCTTCCTTCGGAGCACATATTCTTTTTACTTTTCCTTGAAAATTTTAAGCACAAACTCTACTTTCCTATTTAGACCCTTGACTTTTCTCCTAGTTCCGTGAGTTTGGCTGGGTTCACTATTTTCTCTGGGATCCCCCTGTCTGGACTTTCATACCACCCCTTAACTTGTCCTGATAATAACAATATCAGGAAGGGATTAATCACTCTGCTTCTTCTTAAGTCGCAGGTGTGTTGGAAACAAGCCGATCTGTCCCATGGAATTGACTGGCCAGTGGGTCAATGTACTCTGAAGACCTTTTAAAGTCTACATTTTTAGGTAGCATGTATGGAATTAATTTTCTGGTTGATCCTGTAAGTTTGAAATTCTATAGTGCAGGTTTTTCCACACTTAGGCAAAAATCTATACACGGTGTCTGGTTTAATGAAATTTAGCAAGATAAAAATCACCAACGGCAAATACTGTAGCAATAGAAACTAAACAAAAACTGAGAGAATATTATAATTATTTTATAATAAATATTTATATATAAATTTAAAATTGAACATGATAGAGTCAGGTATAATTTGGGACTATTTTAAAAATCACATTGCTCAAAACAAGTGCTCAATAAATGTTTGTTAAATTGACTGCGTTAAATGTCTTGGAATTGAGAAGGTAAACACTATTGACCAGTTTCCACTGATTTGGCTGAACATAATTTTATGAAAATAAATATGAGAATAATAACCAGTGACCATGGGTGATTATTTCTCTGCTTCTCACTATTCTTTAAACCTTTAATGGTCACATATTGCTTTTATAGCAGTACAAATTAAAAACCAACAAACATTTTAAATGTTTACTAGAATATTAGAGAATAATCAATGTATAAGTGAGTGGAAGTTGGACTCTGTAGCTATGATTGGCATGATATTGTATTTCCAATAGCAGATTAGAACTCTTACTTTAAATACAGTGGTATAAAACATAACTATTGACACAAGTCTAATTGCAAAATATTTGTCCCTCATCTTTTCACTCATGAGCTGTAAAACTTATGAAAAAAATACATTCAGGCTCTTATTGTGGTTTATTGGCTGGAAATGTTCTCATCCTCAGAAATCTATTTTGGAGTTAGGATTGCTCCACTCCCTTACAAGTGGTAAAGCAACAGCTGCCATTTAATTAATGTTTCTGCTGACAGCTCCAGCTGATGAATACCACTGAAGTTCCCTATCAGTATCAATACTACTCACATTACTCAAAAGGGAAATATTGATTATAGTTGCTTGATTTTGCCTTATTTCACTTTCTTTCAGGCCTCACTTCCTCCAAATTCCAATGATGCTGTTATTTACATCACCATTCACATCTTCCAGGGAATAGAGTCCCAGTGGAACACATGTGTTCCTGGTGATGTAGTACGATGGAATCTCACCAAAATGAACATGTGAAATGCTGAGCTCAAACAGTGGAGAGGACAAGGGGGAAAACCAGATGAAAGTGACTTGTGGTTTCTCGGAAAGTGAAGAATTTTGTCCTTTTGAGAGAAAGATTAGAGAAAAAACAGAGCTCTAGTTTTTCCACATAGTGTGAATGTATGGTTAAAATCCTACAATTTGATTTATATCTGGATTATTATTTCGATTTCTGTTCCCAGACATTTTTATAGGAGCTGGACTTCAATTACTGTTGTGTGAGAACTAAAAAGGATTTGGGCTGAGTGAAAGCAACTGATTATAGAGTGAAATCCGCTCAGTCTGCTCATCTTGAAGGACATGTTCTGGGTTCAATCAGGCAAGACCTATTCAAGTAGCTGGAAGAAGGGCTGGGCTGGTACTGAACTGAGAGCAGGTAGAACACAGGATCTAAATAATTTGACATTAGATGACAAAGAGTGGTTCAGGTTAGCAGCTGGCATCTGAGAGTTTAACATACGGTTCTGGGGTGTCTTGCCAGGCAGATGGAGCATGGCTGTGTTTTGACACAGACAAGGAATCTGCCTTTGAGCAGGCCTGTCAACAGGATGAAGGAAGAGAACAGGGAGGTGGGATTCAGAGACAGGGTAGATCTAGAGGAGGGGCAGTCCTAGAGACTCTCAGTGAGATGCCAAATTGTCATGCAATGTTAAAACAACTAAGCTGATGCTAAATTTGAGAGTATAGGTCTAGAGCTCTATGTGTCCCTCCTGCTTCACATTTAGAATTTGGCATTCTCCTATTCATTAAATATTTATTGAGATTCATATTGTCAGTCACTAAGCGAGGCACTGGGATATAATAGTGATTATTCTCTTTATTAATAAAGCTTACAGGTAAAAACAATGGCAATTGCAATGCCACATGACTAGTGAGTAAATGATATTATGGGAGCATTCATTTGGTTTTAGGTTGTCAATGATTGGTTCACAGATTACAGATGGGATGAAGTGACTCTTGCTATGGGAAAAGGGGACTGTAGAAGCTGCAACTGAAATAGAGCCTGACAAACAAAGTCTAAGAGAATACAGCAGAAATGAATGTGATTGAAAGGCTTTAATATCTGATTTGTTGCAACAAGTCCACATAGCTTTAAAAATGAAGGAGGTGGGAGGACTTGTAAGTTTCATTCTTTCCACTTACATGATAATTTTAATGTTTTTAAAAGTAATGCAATGAAGAAGATGCACTATACACATATGTTTTCATCATACTTAAATCTGTAGTGACCGTAATGAGCCAGCCAAATATACATCTTGTGGGTAGAAAATTTCTGACCCTCATCACTGCCCACACTGTGAGTATCCTTTCAAAACAATGGCCACTCTTACTATGTCTGAGAGGGGATAACGAACACTTCCTGTGAAATTTTTTGCTTTAGAACTTTTATAAGTTTGTGCACTTTAAAACACACACATGCACACACACACATACACACACACATATTCAACACTTCACTTCAAGTGCCTAATTGCTACTAGAGTAAGGAACCTGTGTGAATAGCCAAGAGATTTTTGAAATACAACTTGGAAGCATTGCCTGACCACATATTAAAAGAAATTTTGAAATCACATCATTGAAACACTTTGATAGTGGTGTCAGAATCAGTTCACATTAGATGAGGAGATCAAGGCAGAATAGTAGAAAGTCCAGAAAAAATAGACACCTACATATTAGAATTTAGTATTAGGAAGAAGAGATATTTCAAATCAAAAAAAGAAAATATGGATTTTTCAATCATTGGGGTCAAAATAACTGGAAAAAAATAAAATAAAATCTCCAAATCACACCTTACATCGAAATATTAGATATACCAGAAATTCAAGAGCAAAAAATTGAAAGCAAAATACTTGAAAAAGTATAAATAGGTGGGTGGGGAAAAATATTCCTAAGCAGTGAAACAAAAGATTAAAATATTTGATGCTATAAAATATTGACTTCATAAAAGCTGAAACTTTTACACAGAAAAAACATTTCATGAACAAAGTTAAAATGTAAACAGCAATCTGGACAAAGATATTTGTAACAAAAATAATCAAGGACAAATATCCCTAATATAAAGAGATCTTTTAAATGAGTAAAGCAAAAAA
This sequence comes from Pteropus vampyrus, assembly GCF_000151845.1. Classification (NCBI taxonomy): domain Eukaryota; kingdom Metazoa; phylum Chordata; class Mammalia; order Chiroptera; family Pteropodidae; genus Pteropus; species Pteropus vampyrus. Next base: position 616,641 of record NW_011889307.1, on the reverse strand, counting down.
GACAACAATAGAAAAGTGGACAGACAACATAAATAATTTGTAATAAACAAGTGAAAAACTAACCTCACTGATAATTAAAAATTCAACTTAAAAGAAGATACTATTATTTCAACCAACACATTGACAAAGACTCAAATGGACACTACAGACTGCTGGTGGGAAAATCATCTAGGACAAGCCCCCTGAAGAGCAATTCAACAATATGTGGTAAAAAATCTTTATAATTAGAGGAAAAATAAGGCCACTTCCATTTTGAAAAATAGAAGAGGCAAACACACGTGATGCTTTTGAGAATGCATTGTTTTCTCTTCCTTCTATTGTTTTCAAATATTGTTTATTGACTTCTCAAAGTTTGGCAGACCTAGTGGCTCTTATTAAAAGGAAAAGTCCACGTGCTTCTTTCTCAGTAGCTTGATAAGATTTCCTAGAGGGAAGCTTGCTTGATTAGAATTGTTGAAACAAGTCTGCATAGTCCATTCTGCTTAATCATTGAAATGCCAAGTACATCTTGCTGGCAATGTATTTCCTGAGTGACCTTATTATCAAAACATAATATGATAACCAAAATGGATATATTTATGACTGGATCATGAGGGTGAGGGACCACAGGGCAGATAGATTAAATTGGTCACTGGAGCAAGGAATTCCTTGCATTTGATCACTACTTCATAAAACTGCTCAGGGTCATTAGCAGTTAAACTAATTCAGGAAAGGAGACTAAGGTTTAAGTTTTGAGCAACATGTTAAGGTCTCCTTTCCTGAATTAGTTTAACTGCTCATTAGCAGTTAAACTAATTCAGGAAAGGAGACTAAGGTTTAAGTTTTGAGCAACATGTTAAGTTCATAAATTATTGCGAAAAAAATTGTTTTACGATAACGCTTTTAGATATGCATAGATGTTTGACTCCAACCCCTTTTAATGAGAGATAAGGAAACTGAAATATAGGAATTTTGACTTTCTCAAGGTCATATAGCTTATTAATTCAGATATATGACTTTACAGACAAGCAGCAGCTTTGTGCTGCATATCTCCCTAGAACCCATAACAATACCTGTCTTAAGGTATTTCCCAAGATACCTGTTATATAAGAGCTCATGATTTTTGTCTCATCATGCCTCTGGCACCTTTAGGTTTTGGGCTTTCAGAACACCAGCAGCTCACTACTCATCAATTCTGTCTGTTATTCCAGGTGATGGAGGGAGGCTGCTTATAGAGTAGTGTGTGGTGCTCATGTGTCTTATGAGGGATCTTGGGAGGGTAGTACATGGTGGGTATGATGCCTAGATGCTTCTCACTGGTCTGAGAGCAGGGACATTTTGTGAATGGGTAGGGAGCAGTGATATGAGTAAAATCTCACTCAAGACTTTGCGTGCTAACATTCTTGTGCCTTTTTCTGGGGAAGTTCTTTTTCGGAAGAAGCCACTCTTGAAAGATTACCCAGAGTGAAGGTAGGCACTAAGCATTTTAAACCAAGCTGGCCATCTAGATCATCTTTTGCCATTTGGCTCTGCAAAGAATGTGCTTCATCTCTTTGGTTGTTCTTCCAAGTGCTCCTTTTCATATATGGGGTACAAACAAATGAGTTTCCTTTATTCTCTCATACCCACAGATAAAGAGGGGTGAGCTCAAACATTATATATAATTCTGTTAATTAGAATGTAAGTGTAAATAATAGCAATGACTGTGCTTTATTTCCAACTTCTATTTGGTGATTGCTAGACCAAGCAATTTAACTCATTTTAACTCACAATGCATTATTTAACGTGGTCATCACACTGTCCATTTGTAGCTCTCTGTTCTTTAAACAGCCAAGCCAATGATATGCTCATGTCCTTGCTTCATATTATCCCTTGTAGTTTCCCTTACATACTCCACTATGATTATGGAAATTCTGTTTCTCCTTCCCTTTCTATCTGGGCTCAGGCCTTGATATGTGTAAGTTTTGTCCCCTCCCTCACATCAGTCTTTCTAACTAACTTCCCATGCTTTTATGGGCTTATTCCTCATTCTCTCCTAATTTCTTCTTTTCAGAACCCTCTTTCTGTTATTTCTTCTGCTTCAGCCAGTCCTAGAGCATTCTTTAACATTAATATGCATGAAAGCTACACAAATCAAGATATTTTTATTAATGTTACATAGGAAGTTGTTATTCACAAGGGATAATTTGTTAGCAATAATTTACCTTCAGCTTGAAGATTTATTTTCAATTTCCAATCAAAACTGTTAAGCCCAGTCATTCTCTGAGAAATAGCCACCTTGGAGGAAGGACCTACTTTTCTCCCAGATTGTTGTACAAAAGAGCAGAATTTGAAGTACAAATTACACTCAATGTGGGGGTCAAACCAGATACTTAGGAACAGAAAGATGGTCTGACTTGACTTTCTTCTCAGTTTTTTCATATTCGATTTTCTATTCTGGAATTTGGTGCCTTAAGAGGGAATAGTGACTACTACATTAAGGGATTGGAAGAATTTGTCATGAGTACAATGATTATAAAGAGTGTTTAATATACTAAGAAAAGGTCAGAATCTTGGCTACATAAAATCTTGAACTAAATTCCAGAAATTTTTTGTAAGTGCTTTATTCAAAAGGAGAGTTATAAAAGGTGGATTTAAAATATGTATGTGGAATGGATTGGACACCATTTTCTAAAATATTCTTGAAAAGAGTCTATATAATGATGGTATGTAATTGCTTCCTTTTACCTAACTTATTTTCCTCACTAATAGTGGTTGATTTATTCGCTTAGTTTGGTTCACACCAAACTGAAGGTTAGATATAACCTCCCATGCTGTGTGTGATCTAGACCTAACTACAGAAGCAATTGTCTACGTATTTTTCTACCTACAGCCCAATTAAACTGATTGACAAATTAGGAATAATGACACCAATATGACTTGATCTATAAACTATCATGCAACTATGACAATCATTAATGCATTAATGTTAATTTTAATATAACCATTATAGTTACTGGCTATAGAAAGAAAATAAATGACAGAATAATAATAATAATAATCATCATCATCATCATCATCATCATAGTTACTTTTATTGAGTGTGTCCAACAATCCATAAACTATGTTAAATGTTTTATAAATGCATGGTATATATTCCCATCTTATAGATATAATCATGCTGTTCTTGAATTTTTCCTTAAGACATGGTCTGACTTCTTTTCATCTAAAATTTGGGTTTATTTGAAACTCAGCTCTCTAGGTTTTAGAAAAAGGGTGGAAGCTCATGAAATAATTTTTTACTTTATGGATTTTCTAGTACTTGATAGTTTTAATTTGCATACAGAATTCACTATAAAATAAAAAAAATTACCTACAAGGATATATCAGAGTCAAAAAGGTAAGCCATATTTAAAGCCATTTTAACTTGTTAAACCTTGGAAATTATTTTTATTATTTTAAATATATTAATATTATATATTACATGTGCTATATGCAATATAATATATAATAATATAATAATATGTTATAGCATTAACATGTGCTGGGCTGTCCTTTGTAGAGAATAGTGAGTTGATGGATGATGCTCTTCCACCATAAATACAATAAGGACAGTAAGCTGATTTCAAGAAAGGAATTGAATTAGTTTTGAGTCATCCATTGTTTTATACCATATTCCCCTTATGATTAGTTCAGGTTATAAAACAAAATTTTTCTTGTGGAAAGCTAACTGCTCTTAGTGACAACAAATCTTCACTTGCTTCTCTAGAACTACTTGCTTTGACCAGCCCAGACCACATGTGATTTACAATTCATATAACATTGATGTATACTTAAGATATATTTCATGGGAGATTTTTAAATTAAACTTATTTTAAAATAGAGATCAGACAAAATTAAACTTTTGTCTGATACTATTTTCTTTAAATAACTAATGAGTATAATAGGAAAGAGGAAGCCCTGCGCCTCCTCTGGGGAAACTTAATGAACAGCTCCCCCACTGCCCCCGTGTCAATTGCAGACCTCTTAAAAAAGATCTGGAAATAAAAAGAACTAGCATCTCAGTGGGACCCACACTTTGCAGGGGAGAGATCCTACTTTCTTTTTCTCTGTTTGCATACACTGACTATCTTTGAAGGCATGAGATTGTTGGGTCTGACATATGACTAGTTGCAATATGATAACCACCTGGGGTAGTGGGAAGTGGCATTAAATATGGTATGGTTGTTTAACTGAATGTATTTAATAACAGCTATATGAGTGCAGCATTTTTGTTGTAGTGAAAAGCTAGAAACAAGCATACATTACTTTAAGATTCCGTTAGAAAAATTAGAAGACTATGTTCAAAACATTAACAATGGTTATCTCTTTTTGGAAAGATAAATATGTGACTTTAAATTTCTACAATAAGTATACGTCATATTAAATAGAAAAAAAGTTGAAGTTATTTTAAAATGACTTAATGGATGAGTTAACATGACTAAATAAAAAAGAAATATTACTTTTAAACTCAGAATTTAATAAGATATTTCTGGACTTCAGAATGTCAAAATTCTATGTATATATGTGAATATTTATAGCCTCTATATTTATATAGAGACATATATAAAAATATGTGTCTTTGTATTTTTAAATAAAACATTTCTTGGCTAGTATATGCCTGGACATTCTGTTTTCCCCAAAATGCATTTGTTTGGTTTATTTAAAAAATTTGAAACAATCACAAACCTACAAAAAAGTAGAAAGTACAGCACAGAGGCTTCCCTTGGCTCCAACCATTGGAGAGCAAATTTCAAACCTGATGTGCAATCATCCCCAATTTCTTATTGTGCATTACAAACAAGGATATTTGACATGACTATGACATGACTATGATAAGCATCAAGATTAGGAAATTAACATAGAGACATGACTACCATCTAATTCTCAGAACCCATTCAAGTGTCCCAATTCTCCTGGCAATGTCCTCAATGGCCAAAGGATTTATTTCAGAATCACACATTGCATTTAGTTGAGTATCTTTAGTTTATTTAAGTCTGGAACACTTTTAAAGATTATTTAAATCTTTATTTTGCAGAACGTGACCTTATTTGGGATCTGTCTGATGTTTCCTCAAGATTAGATTTAGGTTATACGCCTTTGGAAAAACATTTGTTTTTAATGCCCCAAAATGTCTTTTTTTTTTTTTTGATACCAGAATTATAACGTGATTGACACAAGAAGGTTGTTATCTAAACTTGGATTTCTATATGACTTCATCCTTTGTAACTTTAATATCATTTTTGACCTTAATCCAGCCAGTTTTGCTGCATGAATTGTGGTAGGAAGTCTCATCATTGATTACCCTTGTGGTCTAGTTCAGGGTTTCTTAACCTCAGCACAATTGATGTTTTGTGCTGGATAATTCTTTGTTGTGCAGGCCTTTCCTGTGCATTATAGGATATTTATCCTTATGTGCCCTTAGCCTCTACCCACTAGATACCAGTAGCACCTCCCACGCCAAGCTGCTGATAACCAAAATGTCTCTAGACAATGCCAAATATCCCCTGAGAGTGAAATTGCTTCCCACTCCCACTCCAAGCTGCTGATAACCAAAATGTCTCTAGACAATGCCAAATATCCCCTGAGAGTGAAGTTCTCTAGTTGAGAACTCCTGGTATAGCTCAATTCTTTTGCTGGTATTCAAATCCTCATGAAAGAGAAATGGAATAGGTTAGGGAATTTCTTTTCTTCCAGCTGACTCTCATCTCCTTTTAAATATAACCAGAATATTCTAATTTTAACAACTATATTCTTAGAA
>NW_011889307.1:592282-609606 GCF_000151845.1 Pteropus vampyrus | reverse complement strand
AGATCAGATGAGCTCGGGCTTGTTCAGGGTGGTATGGCCGTAGACCCAAGCAATTCTTTCAGTACCAAATTGGTAAGCTTCCTTGCAGTGCCTGTAGTATTTCAAGAATATTGTTTTGATATTAAAACCTAGATGTAAATGTAAATATGTTTATTCTAAATATTCAGTAAATAAATCAGATGAAATTCTTCATTAATAAATAATGAAATTGGTATGAAAATGTCCTAAGAACATACTGTTGTTCTTAAAAAGATAGGAATAGCAATTAGTGAGTATTTGGATGAACTTAGAAGAACAGGATGATATGTTTCTACTTGCCATGTGGTGTTGTGTGATCTTAAATGCCAGCATTGTTATAAATATAGTGATCCCATAAATATATCTAAGGCAGGCTTGGGGCTTTGGCCTGTTGGCCAGTGGTATACCTGGAAAACTGACCTTCCATTCACCTCATCTCACGGTAAACTCAGAAACATTTGGGGTTGTCACCAATCATACCTGTCCACTGGAAGGTACTAATCTAAGACTCTAAAACAGAGATTGGAAGAAACAGCATACTGCCAAATTCAGTCTTTTGGCTATATTTTTACTTTTCTATTTTCTATAACTATTCCAATATTTTCTTACCTTTCTAATTAAAGTTTATACTCTTAAGTAAAGGGAGTAAAAACAAGAGGGTTTAAATCACCTTTAGAAATAGCAAGTGGAAGTGTCTTAAAATGATCTCAGTATAAGCAGGTAACTTTATAGGGGCCAAAACCCAAGAAATTTGGTGCAGTCACTGGGAGAGCTTCTAGTTGTCTTGCTATTCACAGTAGTCTTCAAGCTCTTTAACTGTTTTCTTACCTTACATACTGGAAGTTAAAGGAGCATAAATCCTTTGCTTGTCCTTATTGAGATCTTTCAGAAATTAAATCTCCTTCATATTTGAAGGCCCTTGTGGTGATTAAAATTTCTCTTAGAAACTGTTGTATTAAGGTAGGGAAAGTACATAAGATTCAATTTCTATCTATATCGTATGCAGCTTTTGTTTATTATAAATGGAAATGGTTTTCAAGAAAGGCTCCATTATTTTCTTTTAAGTGTAATATAATGAACTCAGTCCTTCCATTTTAATTTTAAAAATCAACTTTCTACTTATTACTTTTCCATTACCGATAAAGGGGTTTCTTTTTCTTAAAATTCCATTGAATATTTAGAGATTTTCATTTGGATTCTGCTTTCATTATTCATTTATTTGACACATTTTTTATGTTATTATATCATACATAAGTACTTTGGGGTTAGCAAAGCAAATTCAGAAATAATCTTTCTGTAGGGATCTTCTATAAAGTTAAGAAAACAACACATGATCTCAAGTTTTGTCAGTTTGAAAGCAGCTAGACCTGACTTCGTATCCAAACTCTAACTGAAAAGTCCTATGCTCTACCATGCCCACAGTCTTCCCCTAAAATATAGACCTCACTTTAAAAAGTAGGAAAATATTGAAATAGCTGATGAGAAAAGAAAGGTAAAAATATGGTTAAGAGACTTTGGGATTTGAAATGTGCTGTTTCTTTCGATCTCTATGGGGCTCAAGATGGGTATTTGGAAGTTAAGATTTATGATGTACTTTATATTATGTTTCTGTAACCAATATATGTGTTGTGGAAATAATTTGATGCTTTTAGTTCTTGAAATATTTCTTCTTAAATAAATCCATTCAGTCCATTAACCATAGTTAATGTTTTCCCACTGGTTTGTACATGTCATAGCTAAAGACCAATGTAGACTAATGGGGAAGTAGAAAGAAAAATTAGTACATTCATGAATTATTCTCTGTTCTCACTTTAGACAAGTTAATTTTCCTTAAATTATCAGGTTCTGTTTTAATCATAGGCCATTTGTGGTTATCAAGAAATAAATGTTTATATGTTTGGTCTTCACGGTTTTTCAATTTGTCCTTTAACACCCTATTACAAAACAGTCAATGTGGGAATCAAAATTCTAAAACGTGGATAATTCTTTCTTAAGTTATAAAAATTTTCTCCCAATGAATATTGAACTAAGAGTTGATAAAGACTACTCTGTTAAATTAATATTCAAATGCTATAATTGCATTAAGAGGATGACTCTTGTTTTCAGAGTAATAATATTAGTAATTAAAGAGCACATATGTCATAGCATCCTGGGTGGGTAATTCAAACTTCATCCTAAAATAGCCACACACACAAAAAGCCCCACCCAAGATTACTTTTTTTTTTTTTAACCTTTCATTTTTTAGGACCAGATAGTAAAGGATATGGTGTAACCTGTAGTTTCTTTGGATTCTCTAGTACTATGAATGAAGAATAGAAATTGCTTAAATAAAGAAATAAATAGCCTAGATTTATAAACTCTGTTATTTCATTGATTTCACCAATTTAAAGCAACTTTGCTGACAGTACTTTATTGTAACTTCATCACTTGTCTTTCACATATATGACATATATTTATGAATTAAAAAGAATTTAAAATTACCTTAGAAATTGATTCTTTTTATTACAAAATTAAAACTTAATAGATCAAACTGAAGTACCCTTTGATTATTCCCCTCTCCAATGCCTCCTATCTCAGTCCTTTCTCACAAATAGTCATTATTAACAATATAATGTATATGCTTACAGACTTTTCTCCATGGGGTAGAAAAGATATCTATGTGTGTATATATTTTAGCACAAATGATGTCTATGTTATTTCACTTAAAGATCTGGCTTAGGCACTTTTTCATGTCAATACATATAAGTCCACTTCATTTTAGAAAAGTGCAATGTAATCTTCCATAGAAAGGGTACACAATTTTTTTTTAGCCATTCCTGTTTTTTAAAGTTAGGTTGATTTGAATTTTTTACTGTTACAAATAACATTGAAATGAAAATCCTTGTCCTTGCTCCTTTGGCATATGGTATAAGTGTCTCTCTTGGGTGGATATGAACAGTAGAGCTTTGGGTGATGGTTTATGCAAAATGACCTCTTTAGTGGCTGAACTTGTACCTATATTCCCTCCAGCTGTGTATAAGTATACTCACTGATTTTGATTTCTTCTGTTAACGTGAGGTTGAAAACAAGTTTATATAAATCTTGACCATTTTTAGTATTTCTTCTGTGAATTACCAGTTTATATCCTTGGCCCATTTTTCAATTACATTATTTTCCTTCTTTTATTTAAATGAACTGTTAATTCTTATCCTTTGTTGTTTATGTTGCTTGTCCTATAACTTTTCATTTATTTATTTAATTTTTAATTTAAAAAATTTAAAATTGCAGTTGGCATACAATATTATACTACTTTCAGGTATACAACATAGTGATTAGACATTTATATAATTTATGAAAGGATCACCCCAATAATTCTAGTACCTATCTGACATCGGCATAGTTATTATAATATTATCGACTATGCTATACTTTATATCCCCATGACTATTTTGTAACTACCAATTTGTACTCCTTAATCTCTTCCCTTTTTTTCCACCCACACCCACAATAACCTCCCATCTGGCAACCCTCAAAATGTTCTCTGTATCTATGAGTTTGTTTCTGTTTTGTTTGTTTGTTTATTTTGTTCTTTAGATTCCACATGTAAGTGAAATCATATGGCATTTGTCTTTCTCTGTCTGACTTACTCTACTTAGCACAATACCCTCTAGGTCTACTCATGTTGCATATGCAAGCTTTAATTCTTTAAAAAAAATTTTATGGCCGAGTAATATTTCATTGTATATAGGCATCATTTCTTCTTTATCCATTTCTCCATTAATGGACACCCAGGTCTCCCCCATGTCTGGGCTATGGTAAACACTGCTACAATGAGCATATGGATGCACATGTCCCTTCAAAATAGTATTTTGGGTTTCTTCAGATAAATACTCAGAAGTGATTTTACTGAGTCCTTCTTTTTCTCTTGTTATAGCCTTTGGTTTAAAAGTCTATTTTGTCTGGTATAAGTATTGCTACCTCAGCTTTTCTTTTTTTTTTTCATTTCCATTTTTATAAGATATATTTTTTCATCCCTTTATTTTCAGTCTGTGTTTTTTTTTTTAATCTAAAGTGAGTCTCTCGTAGGCAGCATATGTAAGGATCTTGTTTTTTTAGCCATTTGGCCACCCTATGTCTTTTGATTGGAACATTTAATCCATTTACATTTAAAATAATTGTCGATAGATAAATACTGATTGTCATTCTATTATTTATATTATTGATCTCTTCTTCTCCTTCTCTTTATGCCTTTAAGATTCCCTCTTTGTCTTTAATGTTGAAATGTCTTGCGGTGGGCTTCTTTGGGTTCATCTTGTTTGGGACTCACTGCTTTTCCTGGACTTGTATGTCTAGTTCCTTCCCAGGTAAGGGAAGTTTTCCATCATTATTTCTTCAAATGGGTTCTCAATCCCTTGCTCACTCTATTCTCCTTCTGCTATGCCTATGATGCGAATACTGGTACACTTGATGTTGTTGCAGAGGCCCCTTAAACTATCCTCATTTTTTTGAATTTCTTTTTTTGTTGCTGTTCTGATTGGGTGTTTTCTGCTACCTTATTTTCTAAATAGCTGATTTGATCCTCTGCTTCATGTAATCTAGTATTGATTCCCTCTAGTATATTCTTCATTTCAGTTATTATATAATTTATTACTGACTTTTTTTTTATGTCTTCTATCTCCAGTTTTGTATTTTCTATCTCTTTGTTAAAATTCTCACTGAGTTCATCTACCCTTCCCCTAAGTTCAATGAGCATCCTTATAACCAGTGTTTCAAACTGCATCTGATAGATTGTCTTCATTTTGTTTAGTTCTTTTTCTGGAGCTTATTCTAGCCTTTCATCGGGACATGTTTCTTTGTCTCCCCATTTTGGATCTCTCCTTTTGTTTGTAAGGCTGCTATGTCTATCAGTCTTCGTAGAGAGGCCTTATGTGATAGGTGTTTTGTGGGGCCCAGTGGTGCAGTCTTCCTTGGTCACCTGAGCCAGGTGCTCCAACTATGTTCCTTGTGTGTGTTGTGTGTGCCTTTATGTTGTTGAGCTTTGGTTGCTGTTTGCATGTCAGTGGGAGGGATTGACCCTTGGGCTGATTGGTCATGAGGACTAGCCAGAGACTACAGTGGAAAAGTTGTTGTGCAGGGGCTGATCCTATGGAAGAGGATTCACTTTAGCAGGGCTCTGGTGCCTTCTTAGTTTGCCCCTTGGGTGTATTGCCCTCAGATGCAGCCCTGGGTGGTGCTCTGGCTTAGTCGAAGCTGGCCACTGGGCATGCAAGCCCTAGGGCCTCCTGTGAGGGGCTCTGCCACGGGCTAAGTTCAAACGCGGCCTTTGCCCTACCCCAGTCTACCTGGCATAAGCTGCCAAGCACTTTGCAAATGGCTGCTACCCATTCTAGGCTTGAAGATGCCTTGAGAGGCCAAGGTGTGAATTGAGGCTGGCTACCACTAGTGCTGGGCTTGGGACTGCTCAGCAAGAGATATGAGACACTCTAAGGACAGATGATGCTTGTTTGGGGTTTATGAACCTTTGAGAGAATTTAGGAAAGTTTGCAGCATGAGCCAAGATGAACCGTTTCTATGGAAAAACCACTGGAAGCTGCTTGGATGGACCTGCAAGTTGTGTAGGGAGGGATCTCAGGGAATCACCAGGGTGGGGCAACCAGTGTTATCCAGGTTGATGGAGACTCAGCTATGGCAACTGCCTGTGTCTGCATGCTGGGAGTGGGGAGGGCTTAACAAAGAAACAATGGATTGTACCAACACTTCTGTCTGGGAGAGAGCTGCCTCTCCAGCCCTCATCCTGAATCTAGACAATTCAGTTTCTCCCCGAATGTCCCAGTGCATTTCAAGCTGCTGCCCCAGTGATGGAGCTCAGAGCAAGGGAGTTTGTCAGCCAGTAAGTCCATTTGTGGGTCCTTTAAGAGGAATATTTGGAACTCTCGCAGCACTCTGTTTCACCTAGCCAGAAACTCCACTGGTTTTCACAGCCAGAGTTGTGAGGACTTTAAAAATTTTTTTTAATTTAACAATTAGAATTGATATTCAATATTATTTTATATTAGTTTCAGGTGTATAGTATATATAGTATAGTAGTTTGAATTTAGTGTGGGGACTTCTCTTCCCAGCACTGGAACCCAGGACTGGGAAGCCTGATGTGGGGCTGAGACCCCTCACTCTTCAGGGGTGGGGATCTTCCGCAGCCAAGGTATTCCTCCCAATTTTTAACCACCACACATGGATCTGGGACCAGCCCGTTTTGTGTCTCCACACCTCTAACCAGTCTCAAGGTAGCTTCTTCTTTATGTCTTTAGTTGTAGAACTTCAGCTAGACCTCAGGTAATTTTCAATGATGGTTTTGCTGTAGTTTAGTTGTAATTTTGATGTGGTCATGAGGGGAGGGAAGCATAGTATTTACCTCTGCCATATTGACCTGAAGCTGCCTTTGACACATATTTAGATAGCTTAGTAGCTTCTCATTTTACATTATGTTTGTTTAAAATATGAACTTCTTAAAAATCATATGATATCATTTATATGTGAGATATAAACCTAAAAGTAACAAATGAACAGGACAAACAGAGATTCATGGACATGGACAATGGACTAGTGGTTACCAGAGGGTAGCGGGGAGTGGGGAGGAGGAAGGTAGATGAGGGAAAAAAATTAAATCATTTCTTCAATTAAAAAACTTAGTTAAAAAAATACTCGGAAGTGGAATTGCTGGGTCAAAAAACTAACTAAATAAATAAAATATGAATTTCTTTTTTATAAAGAATGGGGAACAGTTGCTGACAAATTTCTGTGGGCCTGGTAATTTTATGGGGACTGCATATTTAAATACTATTTAAATTTTTTTTCTGCTTTTGTTGGATTGATTTAATTTTCTTCTACTTTTTTCTCTAAAGGTGTAGAAATTATGAATTGTATTTGTGTTTTTCTAGCAATTGCTTTTTAATTTTAACATATGCAACTAGATATATATTTTTATTAATATCCAAATAGCGTCTCTCTACAGTCATCGAACAAAAGAAAATCTATATGCTTTAATTTTACTTGAAGCATGCCCTTTCATTACCATTTCCTCCCATGTTAACATTATTTGGCCTTTTAGTACTACATTGTTATTTTAAAAATTATCATATTTTGCTTTAAAAAACACTTAACTAGGATTGATGATGTAATTTAATGCATTTCTTTGTTCATCATCGCTTCTCAGAGCTTCTTTATTATTATATTTATTTTTATGAATGATATAATTATTTTAAAGAGTTATTGTAGATGGCAAACTTACTGGTTCCTTCATGTTTCAGCGTCATACTTTAATGATAGTTTAGCTGGGTATAAAATTACAGTTTTAATATTTTTTTCTTGCTCCTTTTGTTTCATTCACATATTGTAAAGAGATTCTCTGTAGATCTTTTTTTTTTTCTTTAAGATTTTAGGATTTGTTTCCTTTATCTTCATCTTCTGAAATGATTATATAATGTCTAGGAGTGGGTTTAAAAATTTTATCTTACTCAACACTTGGTTAGTCCTTAAATCACAGCTAATCTATGTATTATCTTCTTTTATTATCCTTAATAACTCTTTTAGTAACTCCAATTACATGGGTGATCGAATGTTTAGGTCTGTTTTACATGATTCCTAACTTTTATTTTATATTTTATATCTCTTCATCATTTTTTATTGCATTCTGGAAAAACTTCAGCTCAATATTCCAATTTAGCAATTTGTTCTTTGATTATGTCCATTCTGTTATTTAACCCACTTATTGAGTATTCGATTTCAATAATCAAAATTTTAATAGTTGTATGCTTCAGAACCTCAGGATAGGGTTTAAAAATAAGTTTAACAGACCATTTTTCAGGACTGCCTTTTATAGTTGTGTATGTTGTTTACTGTCTGAAGGCACTAGCAAGGAGGTAGGTGAAAACCAATCATTTTCTATGGCTTTAATTTCCTCTCAAGTATCTCTATGGATATGTATTATACTTATTCTACAGTTTCATTCTTGCTTCTTTATTAATTTTGATTCTTAGATGTCAGTTCCTCATTTTTTAAAAAACAAAGAACTCTGTTTTTTCTTTTTATTGGTATTGGCTTTCTTCCAATGAGTAGTGATTCCTGAGTGTTTTCTCTTGTAGCTGAGATTCCTTGTTAGGTTGTTTTTTGTTTGTTTTATGTGTTCTTAGAGCTTCTTAGAGACAGGGCTGGTTTGACTGTGGAAGCTTGTATTTCAGTATGATTTCAAGAGCATGTAGAAGAGAAGGGGCTGCCACTGGGCAGGTTGCCTCAGGGGCTAACTTCTGTGGCTGAAGGGATGTCTCACTTCTCTTGAGTAGTTCCAGCCACCCATGGTATCCAGGATGCTGCTTTGTTTTTTTGACCTAAGTTCTCCTACCCACTGCTTCCAGCTGGAGGCATCAAATCCTGTTTCTGTTCTTTGACTCAAAATGTGGCCTATGTTGGTAGAGGGAATGTTGGTAGGGGTGCAGACTTCAGCTTTCTTGGCTGTTCTTGCTGTTGTCCTCTAACAATCACACTGTCTGTCATCCCCAGCTTTCCTCTTATCCTTGGTATCCATTCCTAACATTTTTGGCAGCACTCTCCTGTACTTCTTTTGAGCTGTGGTTTTAAATCTTCATTCTAATCCCATCTGCTTTTTGTCTTACAGTGTTTTCTCAAAGTTTACGGTCCTTCAAAGGTTGATATCATTTTCCAGTTATATGGATTTTAAAAATTCTTTGTAAATTTTAAGTGTTTGCAGTGGGAAGAGGAGACTAAAATCTATTCCCACTCTACCGCCTTGAAATGGAAATCTGTGTATGTATGCTTCAGAACCTCAGGAGAGAGTTTAAAAATAAGTTTAACAGACCAGTTTTCAGGACTGCCATTTATGGTTGTGTATGTTGTTTACTGTATGAAGGCACTAGCAAGAAGATAGGTGAGAACTGAAATTAAGCTCACTGTTTTTCACTACACTGTGTATCCTGGCAAAGGAAAGCTGTTGGTGGGTAGGAGATGTCCTTTCTCCCAATTTACATAATGACATCCTATGGGTCAGCAGTGGCTCTGGTCATTTGAGCTTTAAATTACATTATGTATGGTGATGTTTCCATGGGTGTATACTTATGTCAACACCCATCAAATTATTCACTTGAAATATAACTAGTTTATTGTACATTAATTATACCTCAATAAAGCTGCAAAATAAAGTTAAAAAAGTAAAAGAAATTACATTATGCAAGTAGCAAAGTAGGAAAATATTCTATTGGATTTAAAGGATAAATTATGAAGCTTTTTATTTTATAAATTTGTTGATATAATATATAAAAGCTCTACTTTAGCTGACAAAAATTGTGAAAGAATGATGGTTAACAGAAAAGATGGTTAACAGAAAAGATGGTTAACAAGAGATAGTAACTGGATGTTAATAATCTTTTATGAGAAAAAAAAAAAGTAGTGTAGTTAACAACCCGCCTTGGGTATCTCAGGGAAAGTCCTAGGTAAAGGACTTTCTGTACTGTCCAGAATAGTACCCACTAGCCACATGTGGCTATTCAAATTGAAATTAATTAATATAAAATAAAATTAAAATTCAGTACTTCAATCATACTAGTTGCATCTCAAGTGCTCAATACTCCATACTAGTGGCTACTGTACCAGACAGCACAGTTATAGACCATTTCTATCATTACAGAAAGGAGATGAACTAGATAATCTCTTAATTTAGGTTTTTTACATCCCAATAGTTTTAACTCTGTAGATTACTAGTACATCAAATATGAGCCTAGATTCTAATTGTCAGATTGCCTAATGGGAAATGGAGTATGGAAATATATTGAGTACAGAGGAGATATTCAGTAATTGATAAAATTATTGGTGAATGGATATATGAGCGGTTACATGTAGAAAGAGTAGCAGTGAATTCCCACTGTATTCATTCATCCACTCATTAATTCAACAGGATTTATGAAGTGCCTACCATGTGCTCAGTACTGCTTTAGGTGCTTGGGATATGTGAGTAAACTGAACAGACAAAGATCTTTTCCCTTGTAGAACTTATGTGCCAGAGGTGGGGGATATTATAAATAATAAGCATAATAAATAAGTCAGTCATATCTCAAATTTAGGGCAATAAGTGTTATCAAAAAATATAAAGCAGAATAAGATCAATCAGGAGTACTGGGTGTAGGTAGAGAAATGAGGATTATAATTTTAAATAGGGTGGTCAGGATATGCCTTACTAGGGTGATATTTGGTAAAGACTTGAAAGAGGTGGGGTATAAACAATGTGAATATCAGGGCAAAAAACAGTCTAGGCAGAGAAAACAGCCTGGGCACAGACCTAACTCCAGGGCATGAGTGTCATGTTTGAAAAATAGAAAGATGTGTGACTGGAGCAGTGATCAAAGAGGGTAGTTGGAGAAGAGGTCTGAGAAGCAACAGACTGACATATCAAGGAGGGTCTTGTAGGTCATTTTGACTTTTACTTTGAGAGAGTATGAAGCAGAGAGGATTCATGATCTGACTGAAGTTTTAAAAAGGCTCGGTCTAGCTTCTGTGTTAAGAAGACAGTAATAGGACAAGGACCGAAGGAAGAAGAGCTGTGGAAGCTGTTGTAATATCCAGGTGGAAGATAATGGTGGCTAGGTCTAGGGTGGTTGCAATGGTCATGGTGGGAGATGGTCAGATCCTGGTATTTTATAAGTACAACTATAAAATTTCTGGATAGATTTGATGTGGATGTTGGAGAAAGAGAGTAGTCAGGTATGCCTCCAAAGTTTTTAGATTAGCAACAAGAAGGATGGAGTCACCATAAACAGAAATAGGAAGGGCCGAAGAGGAGCAATTTAAGGGAAAGAGCAGGAATCGAGTTGGACATGTTGAATTTAGGATGTCTGTTAAAGAAATTGAGTAGGCTGCTGGATATGCAAGTACAGATTTAAGAGAACAATCTAGGAGGGAAATAGTGTTATTGATAGGTAAGCAGATATGGTCTCTGTTAACGAACTGCATGTTTTTGTATATGAGAAGGTGTGAATTTGGCTGATTATGAGGTGAAATAAAAATGTCATCATTTTGTTCTTAGCACGAGTTAGAAGATCTGTCCATAAATTTTGCTTTGCAAACATTCATAAAATGTTTAGACTTTAATTTTTTTTCTTTTTAAAAAGGAGATGTTTCTCTGCAGGCCTGACTGTTCAGGGGTTTTCTGTGATTTTTGCAGAAAACACTCTACCATTTTTTGTTAATATCAATGCCATGAACATATGCTGGTATTTTTATTCCTTCCAAGTCCCATAATATTTTTAGCAGTTAAACCCAGATTACTGAACTTTAAATAAATTTTATTTATCACTACAACAAAAATAATTTCTTTTTAAGTCATAGGAAAAAATTTTTTCTATTAATTTGAAAGAATAAAATAATTAAACATAAGTATTTTAGCATCAGGCCTGATTCCTATAAAAAGTTAATTAAAATTGTGGAACTTTATCATCTTAGAAGGATGACATCAGGGTCTGATGTCTTAGATTCTTAAGGACAGCCCTGGAACCGTCCAATATCTGTGCCAGAATGACTTCTGTGAAGCATAATATTCCTTTTAAATATTTAGACATCATGATAGTTTTCCATGATTTTAATTCATAAAACATGAATTTGAAAAAAGCCACAGAAGCATGGCATTTTTTTTTCCAGCTTTCTCCTCTGTTCTCTACCTTGCTTTTAACCCCTGTTAAATACTCATCAGCCCTAATGTGAAAAACTCAACTAGTACCTTCTTTTAGACCATTTATAAACATCTCTGGATAGCAACATAAAGTCATAAGGAAAAAGTTCATCAACTCTGAGTTAGGGTCATGAAATCTAAAGGAATTAATATGAATTATCTAAAATAGGAAACATTAGATAGCTTATTCTGGGTTTAGGTATGTTGCTTTCATAATGCTTTTAATAATATTTCTCTTTTGTTAAGATTGTTTGGCTATTTTCCAGGTCAAATATATTATAGAGGCCCATGTTATGTACTAGGACACTTGTTTTATGATACCCAGAGCACTATTTAAGTTGTGGAAGCTTCAGAAGAATCATTTGAGTTAACATAGAAAACTCTCATTCAGTCTGTTATTTTTAGCTGATTTGCTTTCTTAATTGAATAATCCCAAACTGGACATTTATATTTAAAAAAAGATATTTGGCTACATTTACACTTGAACATAATTAACTAGTTATTTTTCTTTCTCTTTACTACACCTATTGCCCGCACCCCCCAGTATCTCATATATTTAACAACCAATCCAAATGATACCAGCTTCAGTGTTGAAGTTAGGTTCTGAGGCCTTTTGTAGTGCTAAGTTTGAACCCTTCAGTTTCTGCATTGTAAGGAAGCCCAGAGAATCCAGGAAAGCTGCCACACAGTTGCAATGGTAGAGTCACCAGCTAAACAGAAGGACATTGACTTAGAACACATAACAGCTTTAAACAAATAATATGCCCATCATGGCATGTACCAACTTAATATAAATCCTGCTAATAACAAAAAATAATTGAAAATAAGACTACATTTTTATTGCTTAAGTCATATATATACATATTGTTATATATATAAATAGCTATGTACAACAGCTGCTTCAAAATATTTCTTTCCTTCCTCACTCTAAACTAAAAAATTCTGTCTAAAACTCAAGCCAAGCCTACTACTCAGTCCCTAAAGATATGAGATACTCAGAAAGGGCAGGTCCATGTGGGCTTCACAGTTGGTAGAGAGGTGAGAAAAGAAGTGATAGGAAGGGTTGTACCAAATATGGGGCATGAACGAGGAGGTTTAAGGCAGTAGGTAGAGAGGTGAGACATACTGCTGGGAAAGGACACTGCCAACAACCTTACCTATACCCTCATTCACTCTGGGGCTGGCTGTGCCTTTGCATAAGCCCCAGACCCCAATTGAAAGTTCTTGTAGTTGCCATTGAGAGAGTTCTCATAGGTGCCTTCTGTCACCTCACCTGATCCACAACTTGCCCTCTCTTCCACTGAGCACATGTGTCACATGCACAAACTTTACATTTGGTAAAGTGGTACTCAGTAAGAATTGTTAAGTGTTTGTTTTGCACTAGGTGTGTCCAGGCACCTTAGCGCATACAATCTGGTGATTGCCTAACTTACCACCCCTAAAATCAGAGGGGAAAAAGGGTCTAAAGAAATTAAATAATTGCCTATGTCCCATGGATCTACAATCAAATTTTACGGATGTCCAGAAATGATTCTCCTACTAAATCATGTCTAAAGCTACAAGTTTCCTGAGGGAAATTACATCACAATCAGGACAAACTTCTCAACTGGTTCTGTGTTTTGAGAACAATAGATGTAATTTTTCTCTTTGCTCTAGGAAGGTTTGGGAAAATATTCATAATATTATGTTGAGTAAAAAAAGGCATATGATCTCATTTAAAAATATATATGTAAACATAATTTTAAGCAAACAAAAAATTCCCTGTCCAAGTTAATAAATACCATTCAATGGTGTTAGGGGAGGCAGTTAAAAAATGGATTCTGGAGCCCAACTACCTGGGTTTAAATTCTAGCAGAGCAATACTACACAAGTTACTTAAGTTCTCTGTGCCTCAGATTCTTCATCTTATAATAGGAGTGATAACGGTCTCACTTCATAAGGTAGTTCTGATGATTATGCAAGATGATTTAGATTAGAACAATACCTAGCACATAGTAGGGCTGTATGTATTAGCTATTACTATTATAGTTTTTTGTGGGCTGAGGTTCTCTACAGCCCAGGTTTAAAGAGTAGGAGAGACTTTTTTTCTTGGAATTAGATTTGATGAGATGACTATAACAAAGTGAAAGATCAGGAAGGGAGGTCCGTGGGGGGTTATTACTGTAAACCCTACATTACTTATGTGCCCAATATCTTGGCCACAGAAAAATTTGAAAGTACTAAATATGTCTTCGTAAAGCAATTTGTCTGGGCCAGTTCTATTTTTATCAGCATGTCTTAATTCTCTTATAAACAGATCATGTCTACCAAAGCTGAAAAAAATAAAAAGCTATCAAATGTTCTACTTTAACAGATTTTTTTGTAACACCCAGAAAAGCGCAGTCTTTTACAGTGTCTTTTGGCCATATCGCCTTGGTCATCTTTGAGATGATATATAAAAAGCCATATAAATATTTTATGGGGCACACAATGGAATCTCAGAAATAGGGGTTGACTTACCATTTCCAAAAAGGGAACTTTTCACCCAAGTATTAAATCAAGCCTTAGTGGAAAATGAAAACCATTATTAATAATTCTGATAATTATTTCCCTTCAAGGTAGCTGAAATTCCAAGGTATTTACTTTGTAAAATAATTTATTGATACCAAATTCTCAACTATAGAAATGATTTAATATCTAACATTACTCCTAGATAAAATTCAGCTGTCTGCTTTAGAATATGAGAGATTTTCCTCAAAGTAATATTGTTTCTTTTTAAAAATATATAAATGTACATAAAATGATCTTAAGTCATTAAAGAGGTATGTAATTGTATGAGCTTTAAAATGACAGAAAGGTGACTTTCTCCAAAGGGTGCTAAATTCTGGGGAGTGTCTTAATCCCTTTTAAATCTTCATATATTTGCTGAGACCTTGCAAGGACATCTTGACGATTTTAGTTAGTTTGATGATGCTTTATACTTCCCGAAGAAGTTGTTGTGGAGACTGAAACAGATACACGTGGTTCCAACAAAAGACTCCTTAGATATGCTCTAACTTATTGGGCTGGGAGATTTTCTATTGTACTTCAGGTCAAGAGCCAATGGAATGAATTCTGGAGACTTCTTCTCATAGGATCACTGCCATTTGTGCTGGCTATTTTAGGGTCCAAGTGCTTTCCTAAATAAGATGAAAATTGGAGCGAGGAGTCAATAGTATTTCCTTTCTCGAAACAACATTTGATTAGAATTACTTGCAATTACTTGACTTACTTGAAGCGATTAATGTAAATATTTGGGAAAGTTGGCTTCCAGGAAATACATTAGTGCCTTGAGGATTCTGAAAATTATCTTCTAATTCTCTTGGGAATGCAAAGTGTGTGGATAAACTAAATATTAAGAGACAGAAACTGTTTGACAATTGGAAGGCTGCAATTGAAACTCATCCCTGTTAATTCAGTGTATCAGAAAAAGCACCTGGAAATTATGTGTATGTATAGGAATGTGGACATTAATACAAATAACAATGATAGAGTGGATGTTCCAAGAAGATTAAAAAAATTTTTTAATAAATATTTTTGAATTTATTTTTTAATTGCAGTTGGTATGCAACCTTATTTTATATTAATTTCAGGTATGCAACACAGTGGTCAGACACCTATACAACCCATGAAGTGATCCCCCCATTAAGTCCAGCACACACCTGGCACAACACATAGTTATTATGATGTTGTTGGCAATGTTCCCCATGCTGTAATTTATATCCCCATAACTATTTTATAACTACCAATTTGTATTTCTTCCTCTTTTTTCCTATATCCCTTCCTCTTTTTCACCCAGTCCCCAAACCCCCTCCCATCTGGCAACTATCAATTTGTTCTCTGTATGTATGAGTCTGTTTCTGTTTTGTTTGTTTATTTTGCTCTTCAGAGTCTGCATATAAGTGAAATCATATGATATTTGTCTTTCTGACTTATTTCACTTAGCATAATACCCTCTAGGTCCTTCCATGTGGTCATAAATGGTAAAATTTCATTTTTTTATGGCAGAGTAATATTCCATTGTATATATGTATGACTTTTTCTTTATCCAATCATCTATTGCTGGGCACTTAGGTTGCTTCCATACCTTGACTTTTATAAATAACACTGCAATGAATGTAAGGATGCATATATCTTTTCAAATTAGTGCTTTGGATTTCTTCAGATAAATACCCGGAAGTGGAGTTGCTGGGCCTTACAGTAGTTCTATTTTTAATTTTTGAGGCACCTTAATACTATTTTCCATAGGGGCAGCATCAATTTGCAGTCCCACAAACAATGTATAGAGTTTCTTTTTCTCCACATCCTAGTCAACACTTGTTTATTGATTTATTGATGATAATCATTCTGATATGTGTGAAGTGATCTCTCATTGTGGTTTTAATTTGCATTTCTCTGGTGATCAGTGACATTGAACATCTTTTCATATGTCTCTTGGCCATCTGTCCTCTTTGGAGAAACGTCTAAGTCCTCTGTCCATTTTTTAATTGGTTTCTTTTTTTTTTTTTGGGTATTGAGCTATATGAGTTCTTTATAAATTCTGGATATTAACTCCTTCTCGAATGCATCATTGGTGAATATCCTCTTCTATTCAGGAGTTTTTCTTTTCGTTTTGTTGATAGTTTTCTGGACAAAAACTTTTAAATTTGGTGTAGTCTCATTTGTTTATTTTTTTCTTTTGTTTCCCTTGTCCAAGAAGGTATAGCAGAAAAAAAAAAAATTACTAAGAGCACTGTCAGAGAGTTTACTGCCTATGTTTTCCTCTAGGAGTTTTATGGTTTGTGGTATTACAGTTAAGTCTTTAATCCACTTTGAGTTTATTCTTGTGTATGGTGTAAGGTTATCTAGTTTCATTTTTTTTGCACATATTTGTCCATTTTTCCAAACACCATTTTTTAAATAGAGTATCTTTACCTCATTGGATATTCTTGCTTCCTTTGTCATAGATTAATTGACATATAGGCATAGGTTTATTTCTGGGCTCTTTATTCTGCTCCATTGATTTACTTATGTTTCTGTTTGTATGCCAGTACTATGCTGTTTTGCTTACTATTGCCTTATAATATAGTTCGATACCTTCAACTCTGTTCTTTCTCAAGATTGCTGTGGCTCTTTGGGGTCTTTTGCAATTCCATATAAATTTTAGGATTCTTTGTTCTAGTTCTGTGAAAAATGCCATTGGTATTTTGATAGGGATTTGATTGTTTTGGGTAACATGGACATTTTAATGATGTTAACTCTTCTTATCCATGAGCACGGTATATGTTTCATTTATTTGTATCTTCCTCAATTTCTTCTTCAACAAGTACAGGTCTTTTATTTCCTTCGTTAAATTTATTCCTAGGTATTTTTTTTTTTGATGTAAATGGGATTGTTTTCTTAATTTTTCTTTCTGAAAGTTCATTATTGGTGTATACAAGTATAACCAATTTCTGAATATTAATTTTGTATCCTGCTACTTTACTGAATTCATTTACTAGTTCAAGCAGTTTTTTGGTGGACTCTTTAGGGTTCTCTACTTATAGTATCATGTCTTCTGCAAATAATGACAGTTTTACTTCTTCCTTTTCAATTTAGATGT
>NW_011889307.1:590037-592232 GCF_000151845.1 Pteropus vampyrus | reverse complement strand
CAGTTTTTTGGTGGACTCTTTAGGGTTCTCTACTTATAGTATCATGTCTTCTGCAAATAATGACAGTTTTACTTCTTCCTTTTCAATTTAGATGTCTTTTATTCCTTTTTCTTGTCTGTTTGCTGTAGCTACGACTTCCAGTACTATGTTGAATAAAAGTGGTAAAGGTGGACATCCTTGTCTGTTCCTGATCTTAAGGAAAATGCTTTTTGCTTTTCCTCATTGTGTATGATGTTAGCTGTGGGTTTGTCATATATTGCCTTTATTATGTTAAAGTATGTTCCCTCTATTCCCACTCTGCTGAGAGTTTTTATCAGAAATGTATGCTGGATTTTGTCAAATGATTTTTCTGCATCTGTTGATATAATCATATGATTTTTATTCTTTATTTTGTTTATGTGTGTATGTATCATGTTAATTGATTTGCGGGTGTTGATCCAAACTTACATCCTAGGAATAAATCCCACTTGATCATGATGTATGATCTTTTTAACGTATTGCTGAATTTGGTTTGTTAATATTTTGTCGAGGATTTTTGCATCTATGTTCATCAACGTTATTGGCCTATAATTTTTTTTTGTGTGTGTGTGGTAATGTCTTTGGTTTTGGAATCAGAGTTATTGTGGCCTCCTAAAATGGACTTGGGAGCCTTCCTTCCTCTTGAATCTTTTTGGAATAGTTTGAGAAAGATAAGTGTTGATTCTTTAACTATTTGGTAAAATTCAAGCCATTTAGTCCAGGATTTTTGTTTATTGAGAGTTTTTTGATTACTGATTCAATTTCATTTATAGTAATCAGTCTGATCAGATTGTATGTTTTAGAATTGATCCATTTCTTCCAGATTGTTCAATTTGTTAGCATATAGCCATTCTTAGTAATTTCTTATAATCTTTTGTATTTCTGTGGTGTCAGTTGTTACTTTTCTTTCATTTATGATTTTATTTATTTGGGTCCTCTCTCTTTTTTTGACAAGTCTGGTTAAAGGCTTATCAATTTTGTTTATCTTTTCAAAGGACCTGCTCTTGATCTCATTGATCTTTTGCATTTTTTAAAGACTATATTTCATTTATTTCCATTCTAATCTTTATTATTTCCTTCTACTCACTTTAGACTTTGTTTGTTGTTATTCTTCTAGTTTTTTTAGGTGCAAAGTTAGGTTGTTTGTTTGAGATTTTATTTTTTATTTTCCTGTTTCTTAAGGTAGGCCTGTATTGCTATGAATTTCCCTCTTAGGACTTCTTTCACTGTGTCCCATAGATTTTGGGATGTTGTGTTTTCATTTTCATTTGTTTCAAGGTATCTTTTTATGTCTTCCTTGATCTTATTGTTTACTCATTCATTGTTTAGTGGTATGTTATTTAGTCTGTATTTGTGTGTTTTTCATAATTGATTTCTAGTTTTATACTATTGTGGTCAGAAAAGATCTTTGATATGATTTCAATCTTCTTGAATTTATTGAGACTGGTTTTGTGGCCTAATGTGATCTGTTTTGGAAAACAGTCCATGTGTATTCGAAAAGGATGTATATTTCGCTGCTTTGGGGTGAAATGTTCTAAGAATATTAATTAAATTTATCTAGTCTAATGTGTCATTCAAGGCCACTGTTTCCTTGCTGACTTTCTGTCTGGAAGATCAGTACATTGATGTCAATGGGATGTTAAAGATTCACACTATGACTATATTACTGTTGCTCTCTCCCTTTATGTTTCTGAATATTTATTTTATATATTTAGGTGCTCCTATATTGAGTGCATAAATGTTTGTATGTGTTATATCCTCTCATTGGATTGATCCCTTTATCATTATGAGATGTCTTTCTTTGCTTCATTTTTAGTGTGTTTTAAAGTCTATTTTGTCTGACATAATATTGCTACCCCAGCTCTTTTTTTGTTTCCATTGCATGAAATATCTTTTTGCATTCCTTTACTTTTCATCTGTGTGCATCTTTTGATCTGAAGTGGATTTCTTATAAACATGGGTCTTGTTTTCTTATCCATTTGGCTACCTTACATCTTTTGATTAGAGCATTTAATTCATTTACAGTTAAAGTGGTGATTTATAAGTATGTAATTATTATCAGTTTATTATTCATATTTATGTCATTTTTCTCCCCATTCTTTTTAAAGAAGTCCCTTTAACATTTCTTGTAGTACTAGTTTGGTGGTAATGAGCTCCTTTAGCTTTCTCTTGACTGA